>NC_089011.1:308956-361125 GCF_963932015.1 Anas acuta | reverse complement strand
TCCCCCCAGCCCCATAACTCCCAGCCCCACAACCACCCCCTTTGCCCCATAACCACCCCCAAACCTCACAACCAGCCCCATAACCACCCCCTCCAGCCCCATAGCCCCCAGCCCCACACCCCCAGCCCCACATCTCCCCCCAGCCCCACACCCCCTGCCCCACACCCCCAGCCCCATAGCCCCCAGCCCCATAGCTCCCACCCCACCCCCCCCAGCCCCACATCTCCCCCTGCCCCATAGCCCCCAGCCCCATAGCGCCCCCCCACCTTGGGGCAGGGTCCCGGTGCCGATGAATCCCCCCAGGGCTCGGGGCAGCTCCCCCAGGAAGGGCTCCAGCTGCGGGGGGGCGGGGCCAGGGGTCACAAGCCACGCCCCCTCACTAAGCCCCGCCCCCTCCCCCAGGCCCCGCCCCCTCCCCCTTTAAGCCCGCCCACCTCCTCTGGGGGCAGCCCCAGCAGGAACTCGGCCACGGCCCCGCCCTCCTCCAGCGCCTCGGCCAATGGCAGCGCCGGCAGCAGCAGCGACAGCGCCTGGGGGGCGGGGCCAGGGGAGACCACGCCCCCCCCGAGTTAGCCACGCCCCCTCCCGGTAACCCCGCCCCTTTCACACCCATAACCACGCGCCCAGCCCTTAAACCACGCCCACAGCTGTTAGCCACGCCCCCTCCCGGTTAGCCACGCCCCTTTCCCTTTAACCACGCCCCCTCCCGCTCAGCCACGCCCCCTCCTCACCCTCTCCCCCACCTTTAGGCCCCTCCCCTCCCCCTCAGACCCCTCCCTTAAGCCCCTCCCCCTCCCTTTAGGCCCCTCCCCCTTTGTTTAAGCCCCTCCCCTTTCCCATACCCCCTTTCCTTTAACCCCTTTAACCCCTCCCCCTGCCCTCCCAAGCCCCTCCCCTCCCCCCAACCCCTTCCCCTTTAGGCCCCTCCCCCCCTCCTTTAAGCCCCTCCCCCACCCCCTTAAGCCCCTCCCCCACCCCTTAAGCCCCTCCCCCACCCCTTAAGCCCCTCCCCTCCCCTTTAAACCCCTCCCACCCCCACAACCCCTCCCCTTCCCCCCTCCCAGCCCCGTCCCATCCCCCTTAGGCCCCTCCCACCCCCCTTAGGCCCCTCCCCCCCCCTCCAGGCCCCTCCCCCTTTGCGGCCCCGCCCCCCCATGAGGCCCCGCCCCCTTTTTGAGGCCCCGCCCACCTCTCCGGCCGTCAGCCCGTCCCGGTGCCTGGCCAGGGCCCCGCAGGCGTTGTCCCGGGCCCTCCCCGGCCCCTCCCTGCCCAGCGCCTCCCGCACGGCCGCCAGCCCCGGCCACGCCCCCAGCGCGTCAAGGAAAAAGGGGCGGGGCCTAAAGGGGTTGCCGTGGCAACGGGGGCGGGGCCTCGGGGTTGCTAGGAGACGGGGGAGGGCCTAAAGGGGTTGCTAGGGAACGGGGGGCGTGGCCTGGTGGCTTTAAAGGGGTTGCTAGGCGACCAGGGGGCGTGGCCAGGGGGAAGAAAGGGGCGTGGCCTCCTGGCAGGGGTTGCTATGGCAACTGGGGGCGTGGCTACAGAAGGGGGCGTGGCCTAGCTCCTTTAAAGGGGTTGCTAGGCAACAGGGGCGTGGCCTTGCTCCTATAAGGGGGTTGCTAGGTGACCAGGGGGCGTGGCCAAGGAGCCGTTAGAACCCAGAGGGGGTTGCTAGGCAACAGGGGGGCGTGGCTTCAGAAGGGGGCGTGGCCTCACTCCTTTAAAGGAGTTGCTAGGCAACAGGGGGCGTGGCCAGGGGAAGAAGGGGGCGTGGCCTCCTCCCTGGCAGTGGTTGCTATGGCAACAGGGGCGTGGCCTTGTTCCTATAAGGGGGTTGCTATGGCAACCAGGGGGGCGTGGCCTCCTCCCCAGCAGGGGTTGCTATGGCAACAGGGGGGCGTGGCTACAGAAGGGGGCGTGGCCTCGCTCCTATAAAGCGGTTGCTAGGCAACCAGGGGGCGTGGCCTCCTCCCTAGCAATGGTTGCTATGGCAACAGGGGGCGTGTCCTTCCCCCAGCACCGGTTGCTATGGCACCCACCCCTCCCGCCCCGCCCCCTCCCGCCCGGTTGCCATGGCAACGAGCCCAGCCCCGCCCCCTCCCCGCCCCCGTTGCCATGGCTCCCGGCCCGGCCCCGCCCCCGTTGCCATGGATACGGGCTTTGCCCCGCCCCGTTGGCGGCCAGGCGGCCCAGGCTGCAGAGGGCGTTGCCGCGCACCTCGGGGTGGGGGTCGCGCAGGGCGGCGGCCGCCAGGGCGGGGCCGAGGCGGGGCAGCAGGGCCGGGGCCACGCCCCCCAGCAGGGCCCCGCCCACCTCGCCCAACATGGCGGCCGCCCAGGAGCGCTGCGGGAGGTCGCCATGCTGCCCGAAAAAAAGGGGGCGGAGTCAAAGCCATGACGTCATCAGGCCCCGCCCCCCCAAAACCCTGATCACGTGACCTCACCAGGCAGGCCAGCATGGGGGGCAGGGCGGCGGCGAAGGCCACGCCCCCTCCGGCCCCGCCCGCCATGGCCGCCAGCCCCTCCCCCGCCAGCTCCCGCAGCTCCGCCGCCGCCTCCACCTATGGGAAGGACACTTCCGGGTCACGTGACCACCCTCCGGTCACATGGCCCCGCCCCCAACCCCCCCCCCTGAGGCCCCGCCCACTTCACCTGCTCCTCCCCCTCCTCCTCCTCCTCGGCACCCGGCTGCAGGCAGGCGATCTGCGGGGCGGAAAGCAGCAGAAATTGACCCAAAATGCTCCAAAAATGGGCTATACCCTGCCCACAAGCCCCGCCCCCTCCTCTAAGCCCCGCCCCCAGCCTTAAACCACACCCCTTTCACTCCTAAACCCCGCCCCTTGGCTCGAAACCCCGCCCCCAGCCCCCAAACCCCACCCCCTTCCTTTAAACCACGCCCCCATTCCCATTAAACCCCGCCCCCTGCCCCTAAACCCCGCCCCTTGGCTCTAAACCCCGCCCCTTTCCCTTTAAACCCCGCCCATTTCTCATTAGACCCCGCCCCTTTAAGCCAAGCCCCGCCCACCAACCCCAAGCCCCCCCCCTTTCCTCTAAGCCCCGCCCCTTTCCCCTTTCAGCCACGCCCCCAGGCCCCAGGCCCCGCCCCCACCTTCCCGGCGATGACGTCAGCCAGCAGGCAGCCAATGGCGGGCAGCAGCTCGGGTGGGGGGGCGGAGCCAAGGGCCCGGCCCAGCCCCCCCAGCGCCCCCCGCGCCGGCCCCGCCCCCGGCTCCTCCCTCACCGCCCGCGTCAGCGCCTGCAGGGCTGGGGGGGACCCGAAATCGCCGCAATTAGACCCAAAACCAGCACCACACCCAGCCCAAGACACCCAGAGCCGTCCTGGAGCGCCCAAAATGGATGGAAATTTACCCAAATCCACCCAAAACCACATAAAATGACCCAAAACAGCCCCAAATCCACCCAAAATGGCCCCCAAATCACCCGAAATGGCCCCAAAATGACCAAAAATGGCCCCAAATCCACGCAAACTGACCCAAAATGGCCCCAAATTTACAAAAACGGCCCCAAATCCACCCAACATGGCCCCAAATCCACCCCAAATTACCCCAAATCCACCCAAAATGACCCAAAACAGCCCCAAATCCACCCAGAATGGCCCAAAATGACCCTAAATTTAAGAAAAAAGGCCCTAAATCCACCCAAAATGGCGCCCAAATCACACGAAATGGCCCCAAACTTACCCAAAATGGCCCCAAGTCCACCCAAAATGACCCAAATCCACCCAAAATGACCCAAAATGCCCCCAAAATTACGAAAACAGCCCCAAAATCACCCACAATGGCCCCAAATTCACCCGAAATCCACTCCAAATGAGCGAAAAGACCTCAATTTCTCCCAAAATTACCCCAAATCCGCCCTAAATGCACCCAAAATTACTGAAATCACCACAAATTCAACCAAAATGACCCAAAATGCCCCAAATCCACCCTAAATCCATCCCGTAATGACTCAAATTGTTGCAAATTACCCCAAATCCACCCAAAATGCCCCAAAATGGGGGCTGTGGGCGGGGCCTCACCTTCCTTGGGGGCGTGGCCTCGCGCTCGCCCCGCCCCCAGGCAGAGGCTGCCCAGGGCCTGGTAGGCGGCGGCGCGGACGTCGGCCAATGGGAACTGGGGGGGGCGATGACGTCATCAGGGGGCGGTGACGTCATCAGGGAGCAGTGACGTCATCGCTAGGGCGTGACGTCATCGCCCCCGGTGTGACGTCACAGAAAGGGGGGCGGGGCCTCACCGCCAGCAGCCCCATCACCGCCTCCAAACTGGTGTCCAGGTAGGGCAGGAAGGCGGCGCTGGGAAACCAGTACAGACCAGTAAGGACCAGTACAGACCAGTAAGGACCAGTATGGACCAGTAAGGCCCCAGGGGCCACCCAGTATGGACCAGTCAGCCCCCAGTCCCATCCCAGTGCCTCCCAGTACAGTAAAATGCCTCCCAGTATGGCCCCCATGCCTCCCAGTATGGCCCCAGTGCCTCCCAGTATGACCCAGTACCCCCCAGTACACCCACAGTATGGCCCACTAGCCCCACAAGCCCTCCCAGTGCCTCCCAGTTGCAACCCAGTGACTCCCAGTACATCCCCAGTGCCTCCCAGTATGGCCCCAGTGCCTCCCAGTATGACCCAGTGCCTCCCAGTATGGCCCACTAGCCCTCCCAGTCACCCCAGTACCCCTCCCAGTCCCTCCCAGTCCCTCCCAGTTTATCCCAGTCCCTCCCAGTCCTCCCCCAGTCCCTCCCAGCCCCTCCCAGTTTGCCCAGTTTGCCCAGTTACCCGCTGTGCTCCGCGATCTCCCCCAGGGCCTCGCAGGCGTCCTCCACCTCGGCCGCGTAGGCTCCGCCCACCTCCACCCTGGGGGGCGTGGTCAGCCAGGAGGGGGGGCGTGGCTTCGCGTAGCCCCGCCCCCTCCCTCAAGCCCCGCCCCCTCACTCGATCAGCTCCTCCTCCTCGCTGCTGACGTCATCGTCCATTGGCTCCGCCCCCTCCTCGGCGTCGTCGTCGTCATCGAAGAGCAGGAACGAATCAGGAGCCTCCGAGGCCGCCTGGGCGGGGCCAGGGGGAGGCCACGCCCCCGTCAGCAGGCCACGCCCCCTCCCCGGATGGCCACGCCCCCTCCCCGGCAGGCCACGCCCCCCGGCCGCCATTTTGGGGAGGGAAAAGGGGCGGAAAAAGGGCAATAAAAAGGGATTTGGGGCAAAAAAGGGCGATTTTGGGGGTGTTTGTGCGGTTTTGGGGGGTTTTGAGGCCCCCCCAGAGGATTTTGGGGGTTTTTAGTCCCCTCCCAAAAAATTTTTGGGGGTTTTGAGGCCCCCCCGGACACATTTTGGGGGGTTTTGAGGACTTTTAGGCGGTTTTAAGGCCCCCCCGGTTGGGTTTTGGGGGTTTCAAGGCCCCCCCCATGGACATTTTTTAGGGTTTCCACCCCCCCCGGACGCATTTTTGGGGTTTATTGGTGGTTTTAAGGCTCCCCAAAGCGACTTTTGGCGGTTTCAAGACCCCCCCACAGACATTTTTTAGGGCTTTTAGGTTCCCCCAAACAAATTTTTGGGGGTTTCAAGGATCCCCCATGGACATTTTTGGGTTTCCGACCCCCCCAATACATTTTTTTGGGGCTTCCAACCCCCCCAGGACACATTTTTGGGGTTTCAGGACCCCCCTCAAAGCCCCTTTAGGTGGTTTCAAGCCCCCCCCAATTGGGATTTGGTGGTTTCAAGGCCCCCCCAAAGGCCCTTTTGGGGGTTTCAAGGCCCCCCCTGGACGTTTTTTGGGGTCCCGGGCAGGTTTTTGGGGTGTTTTTGGGGGACTCACCGGGGGGGGCGGCCGGCGCAGGGCCCCCAGCAGGAGGGGGACGAGGGGGGGCAGCAGCGGCCCCGCCCCCTCCCCCAGCGCCTCGGCCACGGCCGCAGCCAGAGAGAACCTGGGGGGGGCAGAGGGGGGGGGTTAGGGGAGGAGAGGGGGATTTGGGGAGAATTTAGGGGATTTTGGGGCTGTTTTGGGTACCTGGGAACAACTGGGGGTGTCAGGGTGGGATTTTGGGGTGAATTTGGGGGATTTTGGGAACCTGGCGGGATAATTGTGATTATCAGAGGAGCATTTTGGGGCCATTTTGAGCTATTTGGGGGGCATTTTGGGGTGAATTTGTGGTATTTTGGCTACCTGGGCACAACCAGGGGTGTCGGAGGGATATTTTGGGGTGAATTTAGGTGATTTTGGGCACATGGGGGCTAATTGTGAGTATCAGAGGGCCATTTGGGGGCGTTTGGGGACATTTTGGGGCCATTTGGGGGCATTTGGGGCTGTTTTGGGGGGTTTTGGGTACCTGGGGGTAACCAGGGGTATCCAAGGCACATTTTGGGGCAAATTTGGGGGATTTTGGGTACCTGGGGGTTAACTGTGAGTATCAGAGCGTCAGTTTGGGGGTGTTTGGGGCTGTTTTGGGGCCATTTTGGGGCATTTTGGGGATGTTTTGGGAGCATTTTGGGTACCTGGGCGCAACTGGGGGTATCCAAGGGACATTTTGGGGCAAATTTGGGGGATTTTTGGTACCTGGGGGTTAATTGTGAGTATCAGAGTCTCAGTTTGGGGTGTTTGGGGCCATTTTGGGGCCGTTTTGAGCCATTTTGGGGCCATATTTGAGGGGTTTTGGCTACCTGGGTGTAACCAGGGGAGTCAGAGGGCTATTTTGGGGTGAATTCGGGGATTTTGGGCACTCACAGCACGCGGCGCCCCTCGGGCTCGTCCTCCTCCTGCGCCAGCCTCAGCGCCAGCTCCAGCCCCGGCAGCAGCCCCGGCCCTGCCACCGCCCCCCCCAGCGCCCCCAAAACCTCTGGGGGGCACGGGGGGGGTCAGGGGGCCCCAAAAAGAGAGGAATCCGCCCCAAAATCCACCCCCGGAACCCTCCCGAATCCCTCGATCCCGCCCCAAAATGCTGGGGGGGGCTCCAAACCCCGATATGCCCCAAATCCCATTGCCCCCCCCCAAAATCCCATTGACCCCCCCATTTTGGGGCTCCCCCAACCCCCCCCCCAAAGACCCAAAACCCCCCAAATTCCCCCAAATGTGCCCCAAAACCCAAATCCCCAGGATTTCCCCCAAAATCCCCCAAAACCCGTTTTTTCCCCAGAAACCCCAAAACCCCCCAAATTCCCCCAAAACCCCAAATCCCCCCCAAAACCCCTTTTCCCCCCCAAACCCCAAATCCCCAGGATTTTTCCCCAAAACCCCTTTCCCCCCAAAAACCCCTTTTTCCCCCCAAACCCCCTTAAACCCCCAAACCCCAAACCCGCGGTTTTTCACCCCAAAACTCACCCAGGGCCTGTAGGGTCAGGGCGCGGCCGGGGGGGTCCCGGGGGGGCTGCAGGAGGGGGCTCAGCGCCGCCAGGATGCGACCCCCGTGGGGCTGCAAGAGGGGACCCGCTGCCCCCGCTGGGGTTTGGGGTCAGTTATGGGGTCAGGGGGTCACGGGGTCACGGGGGGGTTATGGGTCACGGGGGGGGGATTTGGGGTCCTAGGAAAGGATTTGGGGCCATTTTATGCCATTTTAGGGCATTTCGGGGCGACTTTTGGCCATTTGGGGCCATTTCGGGGCATTTGGGGGGCATTTTGGATGGATTTGGGGCCATTTGGGGCATATTTGGGACCACTTTTGACCATTTTGGGGCCATTTCAAGGTACTTGGGGCCATTTGGGGTTGATTTGGGGCCCTTTTGGGGCCACTTTTGACCATTTTGGGGCCATTTTGAGGTATCCAGGGCCACATGGGGTGGATTTTGGGGCAATTTCGTGGTATTTAGGTCCATTTGGGGTTGATTTGGGTGTACTTGGGGCCATTTGGGGGCATTTTTGACCATTTCAGGGCCATTTTGGGGCCATTTTGGGTCATTTGGGGCAGATTTGGGACCATTTTGGAGTATTCGGGGCTATTTTGGGGTATTTTCGGGCATTTTGGGTCCATCTGGGGTTGATTTTGGGTTGATTTGGGGCCATTTCAGGGCTGTTTTTGAGCATTTTGGGGCCATTTTTGGCCATTTTGGGGCCATTTCGGTGCCGTTTTTCACCCTTTTGGTGTACTCAGGGCCCCACGGGGTGGATTTTGGGGCAATTTCGGGGGATTTTGGGGCTCACCCAGCGTGTGCAGGGCGCTCAGCGCCAGCTCGGTGCGGGGGGGTCCCAGCGCCCCCAGCAGCGCCCCCAGCAGCGGCTCCAGCAGCGGCTCCAGCCCCTCGCCTGGGGGGGGGGGGGGGGGGGGGCAAAAATTGGGGGACCCCCCCTCTGGGGAGACCCCCCCGACCCCAAAGACCCCCCCAATATTTAGGGACCCCCCCAATATTTGGGGACACCCCCCCGGGGCTCCCCTCCCCCCCCAGGAGTTCCCCCTCCCCCCATTAATTTGGGGACCCCCCCCATTCATTTAGGACCCCCCCCAAATTTTAAGGACCCCCCCAATAAATTTGGGGACCCCCCCTGAATTTGGGAACCCCCTTAATATTTTAGGACCCCCCCCATTTATTTTAGGGCCCCCCCAATATTTTGGGACCCCCCCAATTTTTAGGCCCCACCCCCAATTTTGCCCCCCCCCCCACCTGCGCTCTCCACCAGTGCCTCCAGTACAAACCAGCTCCGGGGCCCCCCCAGCGCCGCCAGCGCCCCCGGCAGCGCCTCCAGGGCCAGCGCCCCCGCCTCGGGCTGCACCAGTAAGAACCAGTATGAACCAGTACGAACCAGTATAAACCAGTATGAACCAGTATGGACCAGTATGGACCAGTATAGGCCGCCCAGTCCCCCCCCAGGGCCCCTCCTGGGCCTCCCAGTAAGGATGAGAGCCCTCCCAGTATGGCCCAGTATGGACTGGGAAGCTCCCAGTATGGATTGGGAGCCCCCCAGTAGCTCCCAGTATGTCCCAGTCTATCCCCAAGCCTTCCCAGTGCATCCCAGTATGGCGTGGGACCCTCCCAGTATGGACCAGTGCCCTCCCAGTGCCTCCCAGTACACACCAGTGCCCCCATAGTGCCTCCCAGTGCCCCCCCGTCCCCTCCCAGTGCCCCCCAGTCCCCTCCCAGCCCCTCCCAGTGCCTCCCAGTATGCACCAGTGCCCTCCCAGTGCTCCCAGTACCTGAAGGCACTCGTCCAGGCTCCGCAGGGCGCATGCGGCCGCCCCCCGCACCATCCCCTCGGGGTCCCCCAGGCCCCCCCGCAGCGCCCCCAGCACCGGGGACAGGTACCTGGGGGGGGGGGAATGGGGTCAGACCCCAAAAAACCCAAATCCACCCCAAATCCCCCCCCAAAATGCCCCAAATTCCCCCAAAAACGCCCCAAATCCCCTTAAAAAGACCCCAAACCTCCCCAAAATCCCATTAAATCACCCCAAATTGACCCAAATCCCACTAAAATGCCCCAAATCTCCCCTCAAATCCCTCCCTAAATCCCACCAAGAGCCCCAAATACCCCAAAAAACCCAAATCCACCCCCAAAAAAACCCAAGTCCACCCCAAAATGCCCCAAATTCCCCCCAAAAGGCCCCAAATCCCCCAAAAATCCCATTAAAGTACCCCAAATTGACCCAAAATCGCCCAATATCACCCCAAAACCCCTTCAAATCCGCATTTTGCCCAAAATCGCCGTTTTTTGCCCCAAACCACTCACCTCCTGCGCAGGACCCCCCCGCAGCCGTCGCCCAGGGCCCCCAGCCCCAGCAGCCCCCCCTTGCGCTCCCAGCCCCGGGGGCTCCTCAGCGCCGGCTCCAGCAGCGGCACCTGCGGGACCACCCCCCCGTTAACCAAAACCTCGCTTTTTTACCCCAAAACGCAGCGCCCAGAAACGGAACCCCTCCCATTCAGCACCGAAACCCCAAGTTTTAACCGAAAAATCCGGGTTTTTAACCAAAAAGCACACTTTTTTACCCAAGATCTCGCATTTTACCCCCAAACCCCACAGTTTTACCCCCCAAACCCCACATTTTTAACCTAAAACCCACGTTTTTAACCCAAAACCCCACGGTTTTACCCCAAAACCCACATTTTTAACGTAAAACCCAGAATTTTACCCCAAAACTCTGCATTTTTCACCCCAAACCCCCCTGTTTTTACCCAAAAATCGGCTTTTTAACTCCAAACTCATCATTTTTAACCCCAAACCCCATATTTTTAATCTAAAACCCACGATTTTCACCCAAAACCGCACATTTTTACCCCATTTTTTGCCCCCAAACCCCAAGTTTTTGCCCCAAATCCCCTTTTTTCACCCCCCTAGACCCAAAATCCCCATTTTTCTCCCCAAAACGCGTCCTCACCAGCTCCTTCAGCAGCTTCTCAGGAGGCAGCCCCTGTGCCAGCGCGTTCAGCACCTGCGGGACCCCAAAATCGGCCAAATTCACCCCAAAATGAAGAAGGGGGGAAAAGACCCCAAAATGGGGGAAAATCCTCAAAAGGGAAAAACCCCGAAAAGGGTAAAAAAAAAACACAAAATGAACCAAAATCCCCCCAAAAGAGTAAAACCCCCAAAACAAGTGAAACCCCCCAAAATGACCCAAAACCCCCCAAATTAACAAACTCCCCCAAAGCCCCCGAAACCCCTGAAAACACCCCAAAACGCCCCAAAATACCTCCCCTATCCCCTTAACCACCCCCATACCCCCCCATCGCCAAAAGCCCCAAAAAGGTCGGAATTTGCCCCAAAACCTGGGCGGCCGCGTGGCGGGGGCTGGGCCCCCCCCGGGAGCCTTCGTCCCCCCCCGGCTCCTCCTCATCCTCGGGGTCCGGGCGCTGGGGGGGGGCGCAGAGGGGGCCCAGGAGCCCCCCCAGGAGCACCCCCAGCAGCCCCCCCCGCAGCAGGGCCTGGGAACCAGTAAGAACCAGTAAAAACCAGTATAAACCAGTACAAACCAGTACAAACCAGTATAAACCAGTACAAACCAGTATAGAGTGATAAGGGGTGACCCCACCCCACTGGGACCCTCCCCCCGGTCGCTCAAGGTTGGCCTGCCCCCCTCCCAGTGCCTCCCAGTATAAACCAGTAAGCTCCCAGTAACCGCCCAGTATCCCCCAGTGCCTCCCAGTCCCCTCCCAGTCCCTCCCAGTCTCCCCCAGTCCCCTCCCAGCCCCTCCCAGTCCCCCCCAGTCCCCTCCCAGTCCCTCCCAGTATATCCCAGTGCCTCCCAGTACCCACCCGGGGGCGCTGCTGGGCGAGGAATCCGAGCGTCGCCAGTGCCCGTGCCCTGAGGGCGTGGCCTCGCGTTGAGTCCCCGCCCACCTGCCAAAAAGGGGGCGTGGCTTAGCGGCCCCGCCCACTCAGGCCCCGCCCCCATTCCCTTAAGCCCCGCCCCCTCCGGGGTCACCTGCAGGCAGAGGTCAAGCAGGGGGCGGAGGTCAAAGGTCACGGCCCCGGGGGCGGCCGCCAGGAGCTCGTCCAGGACCTCCAGGGCGTCGGCGCCGCGCTCCTGGGGGGTAATTAGTTAATTAGGGGGTAATTAATTAATTGTGAGGGAGTAATTAATTAATTGGGGGGGTAATTAATTAATTGGGGGGGGTAATTAGTTCACGGGGGGCTCGAAACCGGTATTTTGGGGGAAGAAAAGGGAGGGGGGGGCCTTGAAACCGACATAAACGGCGGTGTTTGCCCCCAAAATGTGCACTTTTGCCCCAAATCGGGGGTTTTCACCCCAAAACTCACCTCATCGGCGTCGATCAGGGTGCGCAGGGCCCTCAGGATGTCGGGGACCAGCGACCGCAGCAGCTCCTGGGGGGGGATTTTGGGGCAAAAAAGTCACTTTTTTGTTAAATTAAAAAGTACGATTTTTTGCAGTGTTCAAAAAAATACACTTTTTACCCCATAAATTGTTATTTAAAACACCAAAAGTCGCAAATTTGGGTTATTTTGACCCCCCTATTACAGAAAACCCGAAACTGTTTCCACGGGGATCCTCGAAACCGCCTTTTTGGGGCAAAAAACAGCATTTTTGTGCCAAGAGTGGCCTTGAAACTGCCGTTTTGTTGTCCCTAAGACAACTTTGGGGCTAAAAAAGGCCAGTTTGGGTAACCCGGGGGGCCCCGAAACCACCAAAACCTTGTGGGGGGGCCCCGAAACCGCCATAAAATTATACGGGGAGCCTTGAAACCCCCATAATTTTATAGGGGGAGCCCTGAAACCGCCATAACTTCATACAGGAGACCCCGAAACCCCCCAAACTTTTTTGGGGGGGCCCCGAAACCGCCACTCACCGTGTGGGCGTCCCCCAGCGTGGCCGCCAGCCCCCCCAGGGCGCGCAGGGCGTAGGCGAGGGTGGTGGGGGGCGCCCCGGGCTCCAGCCCCCCCCGGCACAGCGCGGCCAGGGCGGGGCCGTGGGGGGCCAGCGCCGGGGGGGCGTCCTCCAGCGCCGCGCTCAGCACCAGCAGGGACACCTGGGGGCGGGGGGGGGCTTGAAACCGACATTTCGGGACCCCCCCCCACCCGAAACCCCTTGAAACCGGCCCCTCCCAAGTTGCTATGGGGGAAAATTGGGGGAAATTGGGGAAAATGGGGTGTGGGGAGCCTTGAAACCGCCCTTTATGGTAAAAATAAGGGAAATGGGATAGGGGGAGCCTTGAAACCGACATTTGGGGACCTCCCACCCAAAAAAAAACTCTACTAATGACCCTCTCCCACCTCGTTTTGGGCTGAATTTGGGGAAAATGGGGCGTGGGGAGCCTCGAAACCACCATTTACCCACCTCCCTCCCCCAGACTTCCTAGAAACCGCCCCTCCTGCCCGGTTTTGGGGTAAATTCTGGGGAAAACAGGTCTGGGGGGGGCCCGAAACCGCCCTTACCTCCTTCCGCCGGGGGTCCCGGGCCGCCCCCTGCACCCAGGCCCCCAGGGGCCCCCAGGAGCCGACCCCCCCCCGGCGCAGCACCAGGGCCGCCAGCTGGGCCAGCGCCACCACCACCGCATGCCTGGGGGGGGGGACAAGGGGGGGCCTTGAAACCGCCGCGGATTTCAAGGGAGAGCCCCGAAACTGGCAAAATTTGGCAGGGGGAGCCCCAAAACCGCCCAAATTTTCCAGGTGGGGTCCTCGAAACCGCCGCCAGCGCCTGTACTCACTCCGTCTCCCGCTCCAAGGCTTCAGCCAATAGGGTGGGGAGCCTGAAATTTGGGAGGGGCGTGGCTTGGGGTTGGCCCCGCCCCCTCCTCCACGTAGCCCCGCCCCCCCAGCACCCACCTCTGTCGCAGGTCGGGGTCCAGGCGCCGCCAGCGCCCCAAAAGTCGACGGCGGAGCAGCACCGCGGCCAGCTGCCGGACCTGGGGGGGCCCCGAAACCGACAAAATTTGGGTGGGGGGGGGGGGGCCAAAACCCCCAAATTTGGGTGGGGGTGGTCCCAAAAAGCAGCGAAATTTGGACAGGGGAGGTCTGAAAATTGATGTGGGGGCACTGGGGGGGGCCTCGAAACTGATCTATGGAGATTTGGGGGGCCTTGAAACTGACATTTAAGACCTGGGGGGTCTCGAAACCAACATAAGGGGATTGGGGGGGGCCTCGAAACTGACATGTGGGGACCTGGGGGGCCCTGAAACCGACACGTAGGAACTTGGGGGGTCTCGAAACCGAGACGTGGGGATTGGGGGGAGCCTTGAAACCGACATTTAGGATCTTGGGGGCCCAGAAACCGCCGTGTGGGCACCTGGGGGGCCTCGAAACCGACATTTAAGACCCTGGGGGGTCCCGAAACTGCCCCGTGGGGGCTCGGGGGGGCCCTGGGGGGCCCGGCCCCCGCCTCACCTGCGGGCGGGGGGCGCTGCCCAGGAGCTCCCCGAGCCCGGCCGGGGCCCGGGGGTCGGCGAAGGCCTCGCGGAGGCGGGCGGTGGCCTAAAAAAGGGGGGGGGGGCGTTAGGACACGTGACTCGGCACGTGACACATCACGTGTCCGGTCACGTGTCCCCGCGGCCGGTACCCGGCGGATGCCGTCGCTGTCGGGCTCCAGCAGCGCCTCCAGCAGCGCCTCCAGCTCGGGCGCCGCCATCTTGGGAAAGGGCGGAAGCTGGAGGGCGGCGACTTCCGGTGGATGCGGCCGCTCTGGGAGGGGCGGCTCCGAGGTCTTAAAGGGGCGATGCCGGGAGCGAGTGGCGCTTAAAAGGGCGATGGCGCCGCAGTGGGCCCACACACGTTCTTAAGGCGGCAACAGCGGGCGGGGCCCAGCGGAGCCCTTAAAACGGCCACGCCAAGCCTTTGTCTCCCGTCTTAAAAGGGCAACGCCACATTGAGAGGCCCACCCTGCTCTTAAAAGGGCAACGCTCATTTTAACCTCCCCAGCCCCAAAGCCCCGCCCCCTTTAACCCCGCCCACAATGACGTCACAACGCAGAGCTATGACATCATCAAGACACTTTATTACATCATCAACCGGGGTTGGAAACAGGGGAGGGGGGGAGGAGGGAACATCAGAGGGGGCGGAGCCAGGAGGAGGAGCTCCCCCCCTCCCCCCGCGGGGCGTGGCGGGGGGGCGGGACCCTCACCGCCGGGCCCCGCCCCCTCGCAGGGCGAGGACAAGATGGAGGACGGAGCCGCCCTGGATCTTGTAGTCGGCCGCCGTCTTCTCGTCGTTCCTGGGGGGGCGTGGCCACACCTTCAGGCCCCTCCCCCTCGAGCCACACCCCTTCAGGCTCCTCCCCCTTAGCCCCACCCCTTGGCTAAGCCCCACCCACATCAATCACCCCCTTGAAGCCCCGCCCCCCACCATTAGCCCCTCCCAGAGGGGGCCACACCCACCCAGTTGGCCCCTCCCCCTTTGTGGCCCCTCCCCCTTTGTGGCCCCGCCCCCTCTCTGTGGCCCCGCCCCTTTAGGCCCCGCCCCTCACATCTGCTTGCCGCTGTAGATGAGGCGCTGCTGCTGGGGGGGGATCCCTTCCTTCTCCTCCACGCGCTCCTTGATGCGCTCCACCTGCCCCAAGGGGGGTTATTATGGGATGGCGGCGGGGTGGGCGGGGCCTGCGGAGGCCACGCCCCCTCTCCCAACAAGCCCCGCCCCCCCGGAGGCTCCCTACCTTGTCGGTGGGCTCGATGTCGATCTCGATCTCCTTCCCAGTCAGCGTCTGCAGAGAGGGGGAGGGGCTTAGCGAGGCCACGCCCACTTTAACCACGCCCCTCCCGCTTTGGCCACGCCCCCCACACAAACCCCGCCCCCCACCAGGCCCCAACCCCCTCCCCCCGCCCCCCTCCCCCCTCCAATCCCACAATGCCCCGCTCCCAGCGCCCCCCCAGCCCCTCCCCCTCCCCCTCCATCCCATAATAACCCCCCCCTCGCCCCCCCCTCCCCCCCCCTCCCCCCCCGCACCTTCACTTTGATCAGCATCGTGCCCCGCGCCCGCCGCCGGTCAAGCCCCGCCCCCGGAACCGGAAATAGAACCCCCCCTTCCCGCCGAGCCCCGCCCCCCCGCACAAAATGGCCGCCGCCCCCACGCGCAAGGGACGCTGGGAGTTGTAGTTTCAGCGCGGAACCCCCCCAAACCCCGCCCCTTTCTGCCGGCAGCCGCACAAAATGGCGGCCGCCCGGCGCGCGGGGGATGCTGGGAGCTGTAGTCCCAGCGGGACGAACCAATAACAAGCCGCGGGGGGGGGGGGTTAAACATTTTTAACTCCGTTTTAACGCGAAAAAACGCGGATTTTGGCCACTCGTCCTTAAAGCTGAGGCTTCCTAAACCCCCCCCCAACGCTCCCATTGGTGCCCCGCCGCGGTTCTCGTCGCGGATTGGCTGATTTTAGCCCCGTTCCCCCCCCTACACACAACAACACTTGGTACGGCCCGGCTCACAATCTGGCAGCCAGCTATCCCCTATAGCTCACTATTTGGCAACATGCATTAATTAGCCCAGGGGGGCGTTAATTAAGGAGGGGGGGGGTAATTAGGGCAAGGGGCGTTAATTAGGGCGCGGATCGTTACCACCGACCTGCCAGCAGCGCAGCACGGCGGGGGAGGGGCAGGAGGCGGGCCTGGAGGTGGGAACAGCAAGGGGGAGGGGCCTTTAAT
This sequence comes from Anas acuta, assembly GCF_963932015.1. Taxonomy (NCBI): domain Eukaryota; kingdom Metazoa; phylum Chordata; class Aves; order Anseriformes; family Anatidae; genus Anas; species Anas acuta. Next base: position 345,118 of record NC_089011.1, on the reverse strand, counting down.
TAGCCACGCCCCCTAATTAACCCCTCCCCATGCTAATTAACCCCCTGCTAATTAACCCCTCCCCCCCCAATTAACCTTCCGGCGCGGCACCTCCTCCGCCTCCGAGTCGCTGCTGACATCACCGAGGAATTCTGGGAAGGGGGCGGGGTCAGCGAGGCCACGCCCACTTTATGAGGCCCCGCCCCCTTTTCCTGAGGCCCCGCCCCCTCTCCCCACACTCACCCAATGGCCTCACGTGGAGGGGGCGGAGCCTGCGGAGGCCGGGGCGGGGCTTGGCGGGCCTGGAGGTGGAGCTGAACAAAAGGGGGCGTGGCCTCAAAGGGGCGTGGCCTCAGGGTGGGGGTGGGGCTAAAGGAAAGGGGGCGGGGCCACACACCTGGGGGCGGGGTTCATTGGGCGGCCGCTCCAGCGCAGGGGGCGGGGCAACGAGGCTGGGGGGCGGGGCTTAGTGTTATTGGGGGCGGGGCTTGCGGGTTTAGGCCACGCCCCCTCCCGCTAAGCCCCGCCTACCGAGGTGGGCGTGGCCCACGTCCGCCAGGTACCGGCGCAGGATTGGCAGCTCCCGGGGGCGGGGCCCGGGCCCTGATTGGCTCCACGCCACTTCCTGTAACTGGAGGGGGCGGGGCTTAGACGAGGGGGCGTGTCCTCGCATGGCCACGCCCCCCACGGCCACACCCCATTAGGCCACGCCCCCAACCCCACCCCAGACATTTCCCCACCCCCCTTTAGGCCCCGCCCCCTTTAGGCCCCGCCCCCCCTTTAGGCCCCGCCCCTTAGGCCACGCCCACCTGGGTGACGTCGGGGGGGGGCAGGGCGCTCTCGAGGCGCAGCAGGAACTCGTGGAAGAGGCTCTCCAGCGCCTGCAGGAATGGCTCCCCGTAGTCACGGCCCGCCGCGTCCTGGGGGAGACTGGGATGAACTGGGAGGGACTGGGAGGGGCTGGGAGGGGATTGGTGGGGATTGGGGGGGACTAGGAGGGACTGGGAGGGGACTGGGAGCAACTGGGAAGCCCCTGGGAGGCATCACGGCCATACTGGTAAGCACCGGGCTCTACTGGGAGGCCCCAGAACCCTACTGGAAGACCCCAGAACCCAACTGGAAGACCCCAAGGCCCTACTGGAAGAACCCAGGACCGAACTGGGAGGCACTGGTCTATACTGGGAGCACCTACCTCCAGGTAGGCCGCCCGCCGCCGGCTGTCCCCCAGAAGCTCCAGCACCAGCTGCCGGAAACTCTCCTGCGCCCCCTCCACCAGCTCCAGGTCCTGGGGGCTCTGGGGGGGCACCGGGGGGGTCAGGTGGGGACAAAGGGACATCCCCGACCCCCCCCAGGACCCCCGTGGGTCCCCCTCATGCCCACCGGGTGGCCGTAAGCCGCCAGCGCCGCGCCGTCGCCCTCAGGGAAGAAGGAGTCGATGGCGTCCAGGATGCGGCCATCCGGCTGCCCCTCCTGCAGCATCCGCACCACCACCTGGGGGGGCAAAGATGGCCGCCGGGGGGGTAAAAGGGCTACCCGGGGGGTAAAAGGGGCAACCAGGGGGGGAAATTGGGCAATGGGAAGGGAGAATGGTCAACAAAGAAGAGGACAGCCATTGAGGGAAGATGGCTGCCAGGGGGACAAGATGGCTGCCAAGGGGGTAAGATGGCTGCTGAGGGGGTAAATGGCTACCAAGGGGGTAAAATGGCTACCGAGGGGGTAAAGGGGCTAATGAGGGGGTAAAATGGGCAAAAAGTGGGGAAACTGGGCAATGGGAAGGCAAAATGGGCAACGAGGAAGAAGAGGGCGGCCATGGAGGAAGATGGCCGCCGAGGGGACAAGATGGCCGCGTCTGGTGGGGGATGATGGGAAGGGCAGCGGCCATCTTGTGGGGCTCAAGGGATGATGGGAAGGGCGTCGGCCATATTGTTGGGTCTAAGGGGTGCTGGGAAGGGCATCGGCCATCTTGGACAGCCCACGGGTTGATGGGTCGGGTGTCGGCCATCTTGCGAGGCGCAGGGGTTGCTGGGAAGGGGGCGGGGTACTCACAGCGGCCTGCAGGCCCAGGCGCAGGCGGGCCCAGTGCCGGAAGTGGAGGGCGGCCGGCGCCGCGCGCCCCACGGCCTCCAGCACCCGCAGCACCCGCGGGAACTGCCCCAGGCTCCGCCCCCGCAGCGCGTGCCAGGCCCCCGCCAGCGCCAGCCGCAGGGGCACCCAGGGGCTGGAAGGGGGCGGGGTCAGCGCGGGGACACGCCCACCGCCTGCAAGCCCCCCCCCCCGGGCTGCAAGCCCCGCCCATCTGCCCATATATGGCGCTGCCCCAGCCCTGTGGGCCTGAATGCTGCCTCAGAGCCCCGCCCACCACCTCCTAGCCCCGCCCCCTTGCCTTATAGCCCCGCCCACCGCTCCATAACCCCGCCCACCACCTCGTAGCCCCGCCCACATCCCTATGGCCCCGCCCACCACCCCATGGCCCCGCCCAATTCCCTTTAAAGCCCCACCCGGTGTCTCAAAGCCCCGCCCACATCCCCATAGCCCCTCCCACCACCCCAAGCCCCGCCCACCGCCCCTCCCACCCCCATATTTACCCCCACCTCCCACCCCAAGCCCCGCCCCCAGCTCCCAGGCCCCGCCCCCTTTCCCCTCCCCCTCCCCCTGTCCCAAACACGGAGGCCCCGCCCCCTCCCCCCGCGCGCACACCTGACGTCACCGCTCGCCATGGCCCCGCCCTCCCGGCTGCGTCACTTCCGGCGGGGGGCGGGGCGGGCTCCGCGCGGGGGCTGCGGCGGTGCCGGGTCCCCAACGGCGGCCCCGCGCGCCCGGCGCCGGATCCGGAAGTGACGTCAGCGCGACGCGGCCCCGCCCCCTCCCCCCCCCGCCGCGCGCCTTTGTGACGTCACTTTTCCCGCGCTTTTCCCCCCCCCCAAAAGAACCAGGCGGGGGCGGGGCTGCGGCGCGGCTTTATTGGGTGACGTCACGGGGAGGGGCGGTGACGTCATCGGGGGCGGGGCGGGGGAGGGGACGGGGGTGGGAGGGGCTCCCCCAGAGCTCCCAGTAACGCTCCCAGTGCTCCCAGTAACAGTCTCAGTGCTCCCAGTAACCCTAATATCAGCTCCCAGTGCTCCCAGTAACCCCTGTGCCTGGCCCCAGTGCTCCCAGTAAGCCCCACTCCTGGTCCCAGTCCTCCCAATATCACCACCGAGCCCCCCCAGTGCACCCAGTCACCCTCCCAGCACCCCCAGTATACCCCTGAGATCCTCCCAGTCCCTTGCCAGTTCCTCCAGTCCCCTCCCAGTGCTCCCAGTCCCCTCCAGTCCCTCCCAATGACCCCCCTATCCCCCTCCTAGTGCTCCCAGTCCTCTCCCAGTCCCCCCCAGTCCCCTCCCAGAGCCCTCCATCAACCTCCCAGTGCTCCCAGTCCCCCCCCAGTCACCCCATACCCCTCTCCCAGTGCTCCCAGTCCCCTCCCAGTGCCTTCCATCACCCTCCCAGTGCTCCCAGTCCCCTCCCAAATCACCCCCCGGTGGTCCCGGCGGGGCGCGCCCGGCGGCGCCGCCCCCGGCGGGTACGGGGCGGGGGCTCGGCGGCGCTCCCAGCGTTCCCAGTGCTCCCAGTAGGGTCGGGGGCGGCGTCGAACTGGAGGGTGCCGTGCACGGGGCCCAGTTGGGTGCTCTCCATGGCCGCCACCAGGCGCCGGCGCCCCGGGCGCAGCGGCACCACCGGCTGCCGGAGCCGCAGCGTCTGCCCCGCCTCCACCGTCCTGCGGGGACAACGGGGGTTGGGGGGCACCCTTGGGTGCTGACGGGGGCAGGAGGGGCCCCACAGACCCGTTGGGGGCCCCACAGACCCATTGGGTGGCCCATTGATGAGTGGGTGCCCCTTGGACTTTTTGGGTGCCCCAAAACCCCTTTGGGTGCCCCATGACCCCTTTGGGTGCCCCCAAGGTAGACCTGATGGCCGAGCCCCATTTATCTACCCCACATCCCCTTTGGGTGCCCCCCACCCCTTGTACCCCCACCCCACCCCCCACCACCCCCACCCACACCCCCCTCCCACCCTCCCACCCCCCCCTGTTGTCCCCATGTCCCCACCCCACGTTGACGGCCTGTGGGCAGGACAGCCCCGCGCCCTCCATGCGCAGCACGGCGCCCGTCAGCGCCCTCGGCAGCGGGTTCTGGAAGACCACCTGCACCGGCACCTCCTGGCCCACCACCGCCGGCGCCAGCAGCTGCAGGGGGGACACCACAGCTGTGGGACGGGGCCTGGGGGGCACCCGAGGGACCCGAGGGACCCAAGGGAGCCGAGGGATGGGGATGGGGCCCAAGGGACATGGACAGGGCCCAAAATGGGACCCAAGGGACGTGGAGGGGACCCAAGGGTGACAGACGGGACCCAAAATGGGACCCAAGGAACCCAAGGGACATAGACGAGGCCCAAGATGGAACCCAAGGGACATGGAGGGGACCCAAAATGGGACCCAAGAGACATGGACGGGACCCAAGGGACATGGACGGGACCCAAAATGGGACCCAAGGGACATGGACAAGACCCAAGGGACATGGACGGGACCCAAGGGACGTGGACGGGACCCAAGATGGAACCCAAGGGACATGGAGGGGACCCAAAATGGGACCCAAGGGACATGGACAAGACCCAAGGGACATGGACGGGACCCAAGGGACGTGGAAGGGACCCAAGATGGAACCCAGGGGACCCAAGGGACATGGGACATGGTCAAGGCCCAAGGGACATGGATAAGGACCAAGATGGAACCCAAGGGACATGGACGGGCCCCAAAGGAGATGGATGGAACCCAAGGGACGTGGAGGGGACCCAAAATGGGACCCAAGGGACATGGACGGGACCCAAGGGACATGGACGGGACCCAAAATGGGACCCAAGGGACATGGACAAGACCCAAGGGACATGGATGGGCCCCAAAGGAGATGGATGGAACCCAAGGGACGTGGAGGGGACCCAAGGGACATGGACGGGCCCCAAGATGGAACCCAAGGGACCCCCCCATGCCCCGGGCCGGGCCCAGCCCCGTACCGTGAGCGTGAGGTCGGGCGCCTGCATCCGCACGCGCAGCTCCTTGGCCACCACCTGCCCGGTCTCCTCCACCGCCCCCGCCACCGACAGCTTCAGCGCGTCCTGGTCGCCCACGTGGGGGCCGTACTCCGCGTAGCCCACCGTCATCGTCACCGTCTCCTCTGCCAGGGGGGGACACGCAGAGCGTTGGGCGACCCCCCCGAGGGGGGGTTATTTTTGGGGGGGGTCCCCAAGGGTCCTCCGGGCCTCACCTTGCCCCGGGGGCACGGCGCGCCGGTGCTGCTCCTGGCGGAAGGGGGGCCCGGACACCCCGGTGTAGCGGACGGGGGCGAGGGCCAGGCGGAGGCGGAGCGTCCGAGGCTCCGCCCCCTGGTTTCGGGCCACCACTCGCAGCTCGAGCTCCGCCCCCGCCACCGCCGGCCCCGCCCCCACCGTCACCGTCACCTCCCCGGTGGACGGGGTCCCCCGGGTGCGGGGTCGGGAGCCGTGGGAGGTGGCGGTGGAGACGGCGCGGCGCTCCTCCTCTGAGCCTGTGGGGGTCAACGGTCAAAGGTCAGGGGTCAAAAGGTGCAGGCGGAGGTCAGGAGATTTAGGGTTGGGGGGTCCTGGGGTCAAGGGGTCGCCGTTGGGTCAAGGGGGTCAAAGGGGATGGGGTTGTGGGTCAAGGGGTGTGGGTCTTGAGGTCATGCGGTCTTGAGGTTAAGGGTCATTGGGCCTTGAGGTCAATGGGTCAAGGGTCATGGGGTCTGGTAGCCAATGGGTCATGGGGTCTTGAGGTCAACAGGTCTTGGGGTCAAGGCTTGCGGGGTCTTGAGGTCAACAGGTCAAGGGGTGATGGGTTTTGGGGGTCAAAGGGTGATAGGTCAAGGGTCTGCGGGTCACGGGGGTCAAGGGTCACCAGGTCACAGGGACGAGGGCCCAACCCTCATTGGCTGTCGGGCCCAGGAGCAACGGGGTCAAGGTTTGGGGTCAAGGTTTGGGGTCAAGGTTTGGGGTCAAGGTTTGGGGTCAGCTCAGAGCCAAAGGGAGGGGGGCGTGGCCGGGGAGGGGGGGGCGTGTCCTCACCCTCGGGGTGCTTGTACTGGTGGGTGATGTCGATGCGGGCCCCCGAGCCCGCCCCCAGGGTGCTGATGCGGCGCCCGATGGCGCCTTCCTCCACGTGCACCACCGAGAAGGCCCCGTTGGGCTGGCGCTGCCAGTACACCTTGTCGCTGTTCACCTGCGGCCACGCCCCCCTCATTAGCATGGACACGCCCCCCTCATTAACATGCAACACGTCAATCACCCTTTAGCCCCGCCCCCTCAGCACTCAGCCCCTCCCACCCCTTCCATTGAGCCTCCCCAAGCCCCAAGCCCCTCCCACCAGCCCTAAGCCACGCCCACAGACCAATAAACCACGCCCATTGCTGATAAACCACGCCCACTCAATTATAAACCACGCCCACTGGGCAATAAACCACGCCCCCTTCGGTTAAGCCACACCCCCGTTGGTTAAGCCACGCCCCCTACCTCAGCGAAGACGAACGGCGTGTCGTACTTGAGGAAGACCTCGCCGTTCTTCACCGCCGTCACCGAGCAGGGCCCGCAGCAGAAGAGCCCTGCGAGGGGCAGCACAAACCAGTACAGACCAGTATAGACCAGTACAGACCAGTATAAACCAGTACAGACCCATACCAACCACTATAGATGAGTACAAACCAGTAGAGACCAGTGTAGACCAGTGCAGACCAGCACAAGGGGCTGCCCGTTGGCCTGCCAACCATCCCCTGGACCTCCCGCCCAGATCTCCTCCCAGTATATACCAGTATAAACCAGTACAAACGACTGTTTTCCGTAAACCAGTATAAACCAGTACCGCTGCTGGTCTCCTGCGGGGTGGCGTCGACCACCTGCCACCCGTCGTAGCCATCGGGGAGGTCAGGGCGCTTCATCCAGCAGTCATTCCACACGTGGAAGTTCCTGTGCAGACCAGTATAAACCAGTATGAAACCAGCGTGGACCAGTTCAGACCAGTATAGGCCAGTACGACCCAGAAGAAGCCACTCTGCCAGCCATTCCCACCCCTGTGGTGCCACAAACCACCTCCTTGTGCCCTCCTGGTGCTGCTGCCCCACTCCCGGCACAAACCAGTATAAACCAGTATAAACCAGTACCAGACGGAGTCGGTGTTGAGGCGCTCCATGGGCCGCATGTTCTCGTCGAAGTAGATGTCGGTGGTGAGGGAGACGTCGGTGTCGTGGGCCGAGTTGTAGTTGGTGACGGTGCGGGTGGGCAGCCCCAGGCACCGCAGCACTGCGCCCACCAGTACAGACCAGTCAGAACCAGTACAGACCAGTATGAACCAGTATGAAGCCAAAAACCTCCAGATCAATTTCTCTCCCCTCCTCCGAGCACCTCCTCGTGGCTCCCAGGTGCTCTGAGACCACCTCACCCCCCTCTCCCAGTATAAACCAGTATGAACCGGGGACAAAAAAATATAAACTGGGATCAAACCGGTACAAACCAGAGTCAAACCAGTATGAACTGGGCTCAAACTGGTATGAACCGGGCTCAAACCAGTATAAAGCAGGCACACATTGGTATAAAGTGACTACAAATTGAGCTCAAACCAATATGAGATGGGGTCAAACCAGTACAAATGGGGTCAAACCAGTATGAATTGGAGTCAAACCAGTAAAAACCAGACCAAATGCGTCTAAACTGGATCAAACTGGTACAAACCGGAGTCAAACCGGTTTCAAACACCCCCAAACCAGACCCAAACCAGGCCCAACCGCCCCCAACACCCCCCTCCCCGCCCTCACCCGCGCCCCCAACCACCACCCGCCCCCTCCCCGCTCCCAGTACGGCCCAGTATAGACCAGTACGGCCCAGTACCGGTCGTCATGACGCCGGCGAACACCCAGCACTGGCCGAAGCGCACGGGGGCGCCGCCGCGGTGGTAGGCCCGCAAGATGTCCACCGAGCCGGCCCAGGCCGAGGGGTTGGTGCCCTGCGCGTAGTCGCCCGTCCAGTTGCCCACCAGCACCCCGTTATCGTCCAGGGAGTTCACCTGCGGCACCCCAAAACCTCACAGACGGGAAGAGCGCCCCCAAAAACCCCAAAATGACCCAAAACACCCCAAAATGAGGCCCCAAAATGGCGCCACCCAACAAGCCAAGATGGCGGCGGGAGAGGCCAGAATGCGTGAAATTACCTCAAAATGACAACAAAAAGCAACCAAAATGCACCCCAAAATCCCACATTGTCTCCCGGGGACCTCAAAAAATCAACGAGGTGCCCCAAAAATCAACAGGATGCCCCAAAATCCTCCAAATCCCATTAAAATGCACCCAAAAATGCCAGCAGAAGGCCCAACCCCAAGGAAGTGCCCCCAAATCCCGAACTTCCCTCTTTAGAAGCCACCAAAATCCCCCAAAAACTCCCAAATCCCATGAAATCACCCCAAATCCCATCATAACCCTTCAAAACTCATGGAAATGCCCCAAAATCCCATCAACCCCCCCAAATTATTATCAGCACCACCAAAATCCCAAAGAAAGACAAAACCCAACAGAATTAACCCAAAATTACCCCTCCGAAAACCCATGTTGGCTCCCACAAAACCCCAAGATTTTCCCCCCAAACCCTCCCAATATTTTCCCCCAAACCCTCTCGGAGCACCCCGTCGCTTTTTAACCAAAACCGTCAGAATTCACCCCAAAACCCACCATGGCAGAGACGACGCGGGACACCATGACGGGGTCCCCCCGGGCGCTGTGGGGCATCCCGCGGCGGTCCAGGATGTAGAGGCAGGCCTCCAGCACCCCCGCGTCGAACTGGGGGGACCCCAAAATCAGGGACGCCCCAAAATCCTCATAATCCACCCCAAAATCCCCACGATTCCCCCTCCCAAATCCCCTCAATCCGCCCCAAAATCCAGCAGCTCTTTTGGGGTCCTCCCCGGATCCGTGACGGTTTTGGGAACCCCGATCATTTTTTGAAGGTGGCCCATCATGATTTTGGGGACATTCTACGTTATTTTAGGTATTTTCTGTTTTTTAGGATCCTCCGTTTTAGGATATCCCAAAATTTTGGGGTCCTACCTGCCCATTTTGGGGTCCCACCTCCAACTTAATGGATCCTTGGTTCCTTCAAGGTTCCCACCCGGATTTTTTGGGGTCGTCCCCATTTTTGGGGAGGATTCTCCTGGTTTTGGTGCCCTCCATTTTTGGGGTCCCCCCCATTTTTGGGGTACCTGCCCGTAGTTCCAGGAGCGCTCGGCGATCTGGTCCTCGGTGCCGTAGAAGATGCGCCCCGTCTCGTTAAGGACGTACTCGTTAAGGTCGCTCGTCTTTTCCATGTAGACGTTGTCATCTGCGGGGAGCCCCGAAACCGACAAATCTCAACCCGGGGAGCCCCAAAACTGACAAATCTCAACCCAAGGAGCCCCAAAACTGACAAATCTTACACCGGGGAGACCCAAAAATGCCAAATCTCAACCTGAAGATACCCAAAACCAACAAATCTTACACTGGGGAGCCTTGAAACTGACAAATCTCACACTGGGGAGCCCCAAAACCACGAAATTTCAACCTAATGAGCCCCAAAACTGACAAATCTTACACCGGGGAGACCCAAAAATGCCAAATCTCAACCTGGAGAGCCCCAAAACCAACAAATCTTACACTGGGGAGCCTTGAAACCACCAAATTTCAACCCAAAGAGCCCCAAAACTGCCAAATTGAGATTGGGGAGCCTTGAAACTGCCAAATCTCAACCTGGGGAGCCCCGAAACCACTAAATCTCACCCTGCAGAGCCCCGAAACTGCCAAATAACCCACTGGGGAGCCTTGAAACCGTCAAATAACCCACGGGGGAGCCCCGAAACCGCCAAATCTCACCGCAAGGAGCCCCCAGCTTGCCCAAACCTGCCGTTTTTCGCCCCGAAACGCTTCCGACTCACCGGGGCACCAGGGGTTGAAGAGGACGATGACGTCGTTGGCGTCCTCGAAGGGGGCCGCGTACTCGCCCACCCCCGTGCGGGTCTTGACGCTCAGGCGGTAGCGGCCAATGGGGGCGTCGGGCGGGGCGGTGACGCGGAGCCGGAGGGAGGGGCCCCCGGGTGGCTCCGCCCCCTCCCCCGGGTCCTCCTCCTCCGCCGTCCAGCCGGTGGCCGAGGTCTCGCCCAGAGGGATGAGGACGTGGGTGCCCTTGGCCACCTGCGGGTTGGGGCCTGCCGGGTGACATCAGCAGCCCCGCCGTGACGTCATCAGCCCCGCCGTGACGTCATCAGCCCCGCCGTGACGTCACCACGCCCCCCGATTAACCCTCACCCCTTCATTGCCCTTCCCCCTCCTCCCCTGCCCTTCCCCTCTTGCCCTTCCCCTTCCCCCTCTTGCCCTTCCCCTCTCCCCATTGCCCTTCCCCGTCCTCCCCTCGCCCCCCACGCCCCTCCCCACCCCCCCACGTCCCCCCCTCACCCCCCACGCCCCTCCCCGCCCCCCCACGTCCCCCCCTGACCGAGGGTGAGCTCCACGCAGAGGCTGTCGTCCTCGGGGTCGAAGGGCCGGGGCAGGAGGACGCGGAGGTCGAAGGGCTGCCCCCGGCGCACCACCAGGTGGGGGCAGGCGAACTCGGCCGTGTGGTGGGCCGCCCGGTTGGCCGCCGAGCCCACCACCAGGCCCCGGGGAGCCAGCAGGCCTGCAGGGGGCGGGCGGTGAAAACCCCGCGGCGATACGACCCCGGGAACCCCCAAAATCGCCCCAAAATCCTTCCCCAGGTGGGGGGCCTTGAAACCGTCATTTCCCCGCCCGGCAGCACTTTCCCTAACAAACAGCCCAGGAATGGACCCAAAAAGGAGGTTTTATACCCCAAAATAAGGATGCTGAGACACAGTGAGGGGTGTTGTTAAGGGGAGGGGGGCTTTAACCCCTTAATTTCCCCTTTTAGGGGGCGTAAAAACCCTAAAATTGCCTTCTGGGGGGCCTTGACACTGCCTTTTTACCCCAAAACAGCCTAAAATGTCCCCAAAAGTAGTGGTTTTGGCCTAAAATGGTGACTGGGGAATGCAGGGGAGGGGTGCTAGGAGGGGATACCCCAAACCCCTTAAATTTCCCTTGGGGGGGGTCATGAAACCCCTAAAAGTGGCGCTGGGGGGGCCTTGAAACCACCTTTTCTTTGCGAAAAGAGCCTGGAAACTGCCCCAAAACGGCATTTTTTCGCCCCAAAACGCGGCGGGGTGGAAGAAGAGGAGGGGCACAACACGAGGACCCCCCAGAACACAAAACAGAGGAGGGGGGAGCCCCGAAACCCCCAAATTTCCTTTAGGGGGGCCTCGAAACCACCACTTTCTCACTGCGGGGAGCCTCGAAACCACCGTTTTTGGTTATTTTTTGCCGAAAACGGCCGTTTCTCGGCCCGAAACCCACCTGGCCGGATGGGCTGGGGGGGTCGCCGCCCCGGCACCTCCCCGGGGGGGGGCTCCCAGTCCTCGTTGCCCCTCCGGCAGCACCCGCAGCACCCGCAGCACCCCCCAAGGCGGCGCCAGAAGCCCCGGCGGGGGCGGGGGGCAGGGGCCGAGGGCGCCCCCCGCGGGCGGAAGCTGGCGGCCGCCCAGCGGCCCGGGTCCAGGCGGGGGTCAGCGTCCGGCATGGCCTGCGGGCACCAGTACGGACCAGTAAGGACCAGTATGGACCGGTAGAGACCCCCAGAAACCAGTAGGGACCAGTAGGAACCTCCAGGAACCAGTAGGGACCTCCCAGAATGGCCCAATAAGGCCTAGAAACCATTCCCAGTATAACCAGTAAGACCATTATGGACCAGTAGAGTCTACCAGAAACCAGCACAGACCAGTAAGGACCAGTAGGAACCAGTAAGGACCCCTAGGGACCAGTAAGGACCACCACGCACCAGTAAGAGCTCCCAGTACGGCCCCCGCAGGCCTTCAAACCCTTCCCAGTACGGCCCAGTGTCCCCAGTTCACCCCTGTTCCGCCCAGTAACCCCCTTGTTACCATCCAGCACAGCCCCGTAACCCCCAGTATGGCCCAGTAACCCCCCCAGTGCTCCCAGTACAGCCCAGTTCCCCCCAGTATAGCCCAGTAACCCCCCTCAGTGCTCCCAATTCCCCCCAGTATGTCCCAGTAACCCTTCCAGTACAGCCCAGTTCCCCCAAATAACCCTCCCAGTATAGCCCATTTCCCCCCAGTATGCCCCAGTAACCCCCCCAACCCCCTCCCAGTCTATCCCAGTCCCCCCAGTAGGGCCCGGCAGCCCCTCCCAGTGCTCCCAGTCCCTCCCAGTGCCGCGGGGACACTGGTCTGGGCCTGCCCGAGCCGCTCCCCCCCCGCCTCCTCCCCCGCCGCGGCCCGACCAGTTCCCCCAGTCTGCCCGCCGCCCCCTCCCAGTGCTCCCAGTGCCCCCCAGTGCTCCAGTACCCACCAGTGCTCCCAGTAGCCCCCTGCTCAGGCTCCCAGTGCTCCCAGTTGCCCCAGTGCTTCCAGTCAGCCCCTCCCAGTAACCCCAGGGGCTCCAGTAACCGCCCCAGTGCTCCCAGTATCCCTCTCTGTGTTCCCAGTATCCCCAGTATGACTCTCAGAGCCCTCCCAGTAACCCCTCCCAGTGCTCCCAGTAACCCCCTCATCTCCCAGTAACCCCCCCATCTCCCAGTAACATCCCCCCACATCTCCCAGTGCCTCTTTGCCCCCTCCCAGTGCTCCCAGTTCACCCAGCAGACTCTCCCAGTGCTCCCAGTAAGCCCCTCTGGGTCCTCCCAGTCACTCTCCTGACCCCTCCCAGTGCTCCCAGTTTGCCCAATAACTCTCTCCCACTGCTCCCAGTAACCACCAGTCCTCCCAGTATCCCCCCTGGGTTCTCCTGACAGCTCTGCTACTCCCTCCCAGTGCTCCCAATTTACCCAGTAACCCCCTCCCAGTGCTCCCAGTAAGCCTAACTTCTCCCAGTTTGCCCAGTAACCCCTCCCAGTAAGCCTAACTGCTCCCAGTTTGCCCAATAAACCTCTCCCAGTGCTCCCAGTTTGCCCAGTTTGCCCAGTAACCCCCTCCCAGTGCTCCCAGTTTGCCCAGTAACCCCTTCCCAGTGCTCCCAGTTTGCCTGGTGCCCCCCTCCCGCTGCCCCAGTACCTCCCAGCAGCTCCCAGTGCTCCCAGTGCCCCTCTCCCACTGGTGCCGGTGGCTCTAAGCAAAAGGGGCGGGGCCTCGGGGAGGAAGGGGCGTGGCCACCGCAGGCCCCGCCCCCCGATTGCCCCACACCTGTGGGGCCGGGCGGTCACTATGTGGCAAGAGGGGCGCCTATGGGGTGGGATTGTAGCTCACTATTTGGCGGAGCACTATCTGGCAGGGTGGGACGCTATGGGGTAGGGCAATGGCTCCCTATTTGGCAGGGGTCTCTATGGGAAAACCAATGGCTCCTTATTTGGCAGGGAGATGCTATGGGGTAGGGCAATAGATCCCTATTTGGCAGGGGTCACTATGGGAAGGGCTATGGTTCACTATGTGGCAGGGCAGTGCTATGGGTCAAGGCAAGAGCTCCCTATTTGGCAAGGGTCACTATGGGAAAACCAATGGCTCCTTATTTGGCAGGGAGACACTAATGGGGTAAGGCAATGGCTCCCTTTTTGGCAGGGGTCCTTATGGGGAATCCAATGGCTCTGTATTTGGCAGAGCACTCACTATTGAGTAGCTCAATAGCTCCGTATTTGGCAGGGGTCCCTATGGGGTGAGGCAATGGCTCCTTATTTGGCAGGGCTCACCTTTTTGATCTGGCTCACTATTTGGCAAGGGAGGCACTACGGGATGAGCCCATGGCTCTCTATTTACCATGAGCTCACTATCTGGCAGGGACGCAGAGTGGCGCAACCCCATGGCTCCCTTTGTGGCAGGCGGCTCACTATGTGGCAGGGCGACCACAGGGCACGTCCACAGGCTCCGGATTTCGCAAGGGGCGGGGCGGCTCCCTATTTGGCAGGGGTGGCTCACTATTTAGCCGCGGGGCGGCTGCCGGGCGGGGCTGGGCGGCTCACAATTCGGCAGGGCGGGAGCACTATTTGGCAAGGGAAGGGCTGCAGGGCACAGGCAGGTCGGCTCCCTTTTTGGCAGGCCCGGGCGCGGCTCACTATTTGGCGGCTGAACAGGTCCGGCGGCCGCGTGGGGCCCCCACCCGCCCCGAGGTGGCGCAACCGTGGCTGGCGGTGAAGCAACTGGGAGGAACTGGGAGGAACTGGGCGGGACTGGGAAGAGCTGGCGCCTGGGTGGGGCCACCAGCCCCGCCCCTGTGACGTCACTTTATTGGGGCACCTGCCCCTTTAAGAGCCCGAGGGAGGCGGAGCCAGGTCCGGAGGGGAGGGGGCGGAGCGAGCGGAGCCGGCCAATCAGGCGAGGGCGACGGCCACGTGGGGGAGGAGCTTGTCCAGCTGGGCGGCGGCTTCGGGGGCGGCGGCCAAGGGCGTCCCGACCAATCGCAGGCGAGCCAGGCGGGGGCAGGCGGCCAATGGGGCCAGGTCGGAGGCGTGGCTTATGGCTGAGGGGGCGGAGTCAAGGAGGGTGTGGCACAGAGAGGCCCCGCCCACTGCAGCAAGCCCCGCCCACCAGTTCCCATTCATAAACAGCATCCATCCCACCAGGCCACGCCCACCCTTTAAGCCCCGCCCACATTTCCTATAGCCCCTCCCCTTTGTGCCAAGCCCCTCCCACCGCTCCCAGCCCCGCCCCCCACACTCTAAGCCCCGCCCCCAGGGTACGGTTGCCGTCCAATCGCAGCTCCTCCAGGCGGGGGAGGGGCGGGAGCCCCCGCAGGCTCCGCACGCGGTTCCGGGACACGTCCAGCACCTGGATCGGGGGGCGGAGCCAAACCAAAAAAAAGTCACGTGACCGCCACCACGTGACCCCTCCCACCCCCCAAAATTTAGTCACGTGACCTGCAGGCGCCGCAGCCCCCCCAGCCCCGGGGGCAGCGCCCCCAGCTCGTTCCCAGCCAGCTCCAGGCGGGTGGCGAGGGCGGCGCGCTCCAGGAGAGGAAGTGACGTCAGCGCCTGTAGGGGGCGTGGCCAGGGCATGAAGGGGCGTGGCCAATCCCTAGGGGGCGTGGTCACCCCTGGGGGGGCGTGGCCTCACCACCCAGGCAGTCATTAAGGGTGAGGTCACTTCAGGGCGTGGTGCTGAGGGGGCGGAGCTTCCATAAGCCACGCCCCCACCAAGGCCACGCCCCCTTTACCTTGTCCTGGAGGCGGAGCTCCCCAAGCCCCGCCCCCTCCCGCAGCAGCTCCAGCGCCACCTCCGCCCGCGAGGCCAGGTCGGCCACGAAGCCGCGGCGCAGCGGGTCCGCCTCCTGCTCCCAGAAAAAGGGGCGGGGCCTCGTGAGGCCACGCCCCCTTTTTTTGGGAAGCCCCTCCCTCTTTTTTGGAAGCCCCGCCCCCTCTCACCTGCAGGCAGCGCAGGCAGCGCCGCAGCTCCTCGCCGTGCTCCCGCGGCCCCAGGGCGCCCAGCAGCAGGGAAAGGGTTAACAGGCAGCCTGGGGGCGTGGCCAAAGGAAAAAAGGGGCGTGGTCACCCAGGGGGGCGTGGTCACAAAGGGGGAGGGGCTTAAAAAGGGGGCGGAGCTTACCCCGGCTGCGCGGCTCCAGCTCCAGCAGCTCCCGGCAGGCCTGGGCCAGCTCCGACAGCACCGCGGGGTCGGACACGCCCACTTCCGGCCTGGGGGCGGGGCCACGGGTCAGGGGGCGTGGCCTCAGACCAAGGGGCGTGGCCTAAACCCAATGGGCGTGGCCTGGCCCCAGGGGAGGGGCCTAACCCCAAGGCCATGGGGGTAAAGGGGCGTGGCTTATGCCAAGGGGGCGTGGCTTATTGGAAGGGGTGTGGCTTAACAGAGTGGGTGGGGCTTTATGAAAAAGGGGCGTGGCTTGATGAAAAGGGGGCGTGGCTTACCAGATCAGCTCCCGGGCCTCGATTGGCTCCTGCCACCACGCCTCAGTTTCCCCTGTTGGGTAGGGAGGGATCAGAAGGGGGGCGGAGCCATGCAAATACACCGGGGGGCGGGGCTATAAAAAGGGGGCGTGGCCTCCTACCTGGGCGGAGCGTCACGAAGTGGGCGGGGCCTCGTTGCCAGGCGACGCGGAGGCGGGCGGGGGGCGTGGCCAGGCCGGGGGGGAGGGGGCAGAGCTGGGGGGGAGGCGTCAAAAGGAGGCGGAGCCTCTGGGCTTTGACCCCGCCCACTTTTAATAAACCCCGCCCACTTTCCCCCATTGGCCCCGCCCCCCGGTGACGTCACACTTACCCAGAAGCAGCTGGGGCGGGGGCGGCCGTCGGCGGGGCGCCAGGGCCCGGGGAGGGGGCGGTCCTCGAGGGAGGCCTCCAGGGAGCCGGGGGACACCTGGGGGGCGGGGCTTATCAAAAGGGGGCGGGGCTTAATGGAAAGGGGCGTGGTTTACCAGAAAGGGGGCGTGGTTTATCAGAAGGGGGCGGGGCTTAATGGAGGAGGCTTTGCATTGCTCTCATTGTAGAATGGAAAGGGGGCGGGGCTTAAGTCATAATGGGCGTGGCTTAATGGAAAGGGGGCGTGGCTTGAAGGAAAGAGGGCGTGGCTTGACCAAGGGGGCGTGGCCTCACCAGAACGGGGCGGGAGAAGGCAGCAGCCAGCGTCCCGTCCTCCAGGTCGGCGTGGAGGCTCAGGAGGCGGGGCGGGGGCGTGGCTAAACAAATGAGGGGGCGTGGTCAGTGTGGGCGTGTCCTGCCGCTGACCACGCCCCCTTTTTTAACCCCGCCCTTACCGCGGGCCAGCAGGCAGCGCAGGTAGACCCAGGCGCTCTGGTCCTGCGGGTCGGTGAAGACGGCGTTCTGCACCAGCTCCAGCTCTGGGTTGGGTCAAAAACACACAATTGTAGTTCACAGACCCCAAAATCGCTGTTTTTTGCCCCAAAATGCTGCCACGCACCTTGCCGGAGGCGTTCCGGGGGCAGGGGCCCGTCGGCCAGCAGCCGGCCCCGGTGGTGCCAGGCCGAGAAGTTGGAGAAGTCGCGGGCCAGCAGCTGGGCCGTGAAGGCCAACTCGGCCTCCGCCGCCTCCCCGGCCTCCGCCCGGCGGTGCTCCCACGCGTGGACTGCGGGGGGAGCCCCCTCAGCGCTCCCAGTATGCACCAGTATGGACCAGTGTGAACTGGGAGGCGCTGGAAGGGCTCCCGGTTGGGTGGTAGAGGTCAAAACGGCCTCCAAGTACGGGGGTAGAGGCCCAAAAGGCAACCCAGTAAGGGTGTAGAGGCCCAAAATGGCCTCCCAGTATAGACCAGTAAGGCTATAGAGGCCCCCAAGTTCTCCCAGAATGTCCCACTATGACCCAGTATAGCTTTAAAGACCCTAAAGGGTCTCCCAGCATGGGTGTAAAGGCCCAAACAGCCTCCCAGTACAGCCCAAGACTCCCAAAATGGCCTCCCAGTTCATCCCAGTACAGCCCAGAGACCCAAAAGTATAACCCAGAATGACTTTAGAAGCCCTAAAAGTCCTCCCAGTAAGGCTTTAGAGGCCCCAAACATCCTCCCAGTATATCCCAGTATGGTTTTAGAGGCCTAAAACCCCTCCCAGTAGGGTTAGGGACACCCCAAATACCTCCCCGGTATCACCCAGTATGGCCTTAGAGACCCAAATCTCCTCCCAGTACGCCCCAGTATCACCCAGTATGGTTTCAGAAGCCTCAAACTCCTCCCAGTATCACCCTAGACACCCAAAACATCCTCCCAGTACTTCCCAGTATGGCTTTCGAGGCCTAAAACTCCTCCCAGTAGGGTTTAGGATACCCAAAATAGCCTCCCAGTACACCCCAGTATCACCCAGTATGGTTTTGGAGACCTAAAACCCCTCCCAGTATCACCCGAAAGCCCTCCCAGTATAAACCAGTTGGTTTCAAAGGCCCAAAACCTATCCCAGTATCACCAGTGCTTACTGGCCCTCCTAGCATAAACCAGCAAAGTCTTCTGAACCCAAAACTCCTCCCAGTGCATCCCAGTGTGGTTTCAGGGACTCCCAGTATGGCTCGGGACCCCCAACCCGCCCTCCCAGTGCTCCCCAGTACCACCCACTACCCCTCCCAGTCCAAACCAGTACAAACCAGTAACCCCCTACCCCCAAAATCCCCCCTCAAACCCCCTTTTTTCACCCCAACCCCCCCCCAAACCCTCCCGGATCCCCTCCTAGCGGCCCCCCAGCGCCCTCCCAGTGCCTCCCAGTACTCCCAGTGCTCCCAGTCTCACAGTTGCGGGGGTCAGCCTCCAGCAGGCGGGCGCAGAAGGCGCTCTGGGCGGCGGGGTCGGGGGGCGCGTGCCGCAGCACCCAGCGCCGGTGGTGCCAGGCCCCGTAGGATTTGGGGTTCACCCCCAGGCACCCCCCAACAAAGGCCAGCTCCCCCGGCACCCTGCGCACCAGTACGGACCAGTATAAACCAGTAGGAACCAGTACAAAGCGCTACAAACCGCTAGAAACCAGTATAAACCAGTATAAACCCCTATAGAGCAATACAGCCCCCCACACACCCTTAAAGGGTCCCCGGGGACCCCCAGTTCCCCCCCAGTATAGCCCAGTATGGCCCACTTTCCTCCCAGTACATCCCAGTTCCTTCCCAGTACACCCCAATCCCCCCATATCACCCCCAACTCCCTTCCCAGTGCCTCCCAGTATATCCCAGTGCCCCCCAATTGCCCCCATACCGCCTCCCAGTTGCTCCCAGTACCCCCGTATCCCCTCCCAGTATATCCCAGTATGTCCCAGTACACCCCAGCACCCCCCAAATCCCCCCTATACCCCCTCCCAGTATCCCCCAGTCCCCCTTAGGCCCCCTCCCAGTCCCCCCAACCCCCCCTTTCCCCCCCACCCCCTCCCAGTCCCTCCCAGTTCCCCCCAGTCCCTCCCAGTCCCCCCCAACCCCCTCCTCCCCCTCCCTCCCCTGAAGCCCCGCCCACCCCTCGAGGCCCCGCCCCCCGGCCCCGCCGCCCACCAATCGCCGCCCAGCAGCTCCAGCGCGCGCCGCCGCAGGTTCCAGCACGTGCCCACGTCGGGATTGGCCGCCAGCACCGCCCCCGTCAGCTCCACCACTTCCGCGTCCAGCTCGCCCCGCCCCCTCTGCGCCATAGGCCGGCGCGGCTCAGTGGGCGGGGCCTCGAGCCGAGACGGGGCGTCATTGGTGGAGGGGGCGGGGTTACCTTGTCAATCAGCGTCGCCATGGCGACGCGGTAGCGCCGCAGCTTCTCCTCGCGCTGCTTGCGGCGCGCGGCGTCCGGGGGGCGGAGCTTGAGGCGGCCGTGCTGCGGGGCATGCTGGGATTGGGGGGGGCGGGGGGAGCGGGGAGGGGGCTGGGGGGAACTGGGAGGGGCTGGGGGGGACTGGGAGGGACTGGGGGGTTACTGGGAGCTACTGGGAGGGATCAGAGGGGACTGGGAGGGGACTGGGAGGCACTGGGAGGAGACTGGGATGTACTGGGGGGTTACTGGGAGGCACTGGGACAGACTGGGAGGGATTGGGAGGGGGCTGGGGGATACTGGGAGGGACTGGGAAGCAACTGGGAAGGGCTAAGAGGAAACTGGGAGGCACTGGGATAGACTGGGAGGCACTGGGATGGGACTTGGAGGTGACTGGGAGGCACTGGGATAGACTGGGAGGGGCCTGGGATGGACTGGGAGGTACTGGGAAGGATAAGAAAATGACTGGGAGGATACTGGGATGTACTGGGATGGGACTGGGATGAACTGGGGCGTACTGGACGGTTACTGGGAGCTGCCTGGGAGGGACCGGAAGGCACTGGGAGCTACTGGGAGGGACTGGGGGGCTACTGGGGAGGGCTAGGGGGTGACTGGGGGGCTACTGGGAGGAACTGGGCCGTACTGGGAGGCACTGGGGCCGCGGGGCATTGTGGGCCGGACTCACCATGGCGGCGGGGAGCAGCGAGAGGCACCGGGGCCGGGAGCGGCGGCGGCGGCGGGCGCGGGGCACGCCGGGAAGGAGGCGGAACGGGGGGCGGGGCCTGGTGGAAGTGGTGAAACCTCCCCCAAGATGGCGGCCGCCACGGTGCCACCAAGATGGCGGCGGCCTGCGGCGGCGGCCATTTTGTCCCTCCCTCCGTCAGCGGCGCGGGGTGGCCGCCGCCATTTTGTGGCGCCTCCTCCTCCTCCTCCTCCTCCTCCCGTGCGCTGAAGGCCGGCGGGCGCCATGGGGGTGCGGCGGGGCCGGGGGGGCCCGGGGGGCCCGGGGCTGGAGGGCGACGTCGCCGCCTATTTCCGACGGGCTCTGGAGACGCTGCGGGAGGGGCTGAGCCCGGAGGAGCTCGGTAAAAGCGGCCGGGGGGGGCTGGGGGCTGCGGGGGGGTTCCTGAGGGGAATTGGGGGTTTTGTGAGGGGAGGAAGGGGTTAAAATGGGATTTTGGGGGGATTGAGGGTTATTTGAAGGGTTCATGAGGGGATTTAGGGGATTAGAGAGGGTCTTGGGGGCGCTGAAGCGCTTTTCAAAGCTCCAGGAGGGGATCTGGGGGCTCCGTGAGGTGATTTGAGGGGGGAGGAGCGCTCTTCTGACAGGAATTTTGGGTTTTATGAGGGAATAAAGGGGTTAAAGTGGACTTTTTGTGGGGTTGAGGGTTATTTGAGGGGTTTATGAGGGGATTTAGGGAGGTAGAGAGGGTTTTGGGGGCGTTGAAGCTCCTTTCAGAGCTCCAGGAGGGGACTTGAGGGCTCCGTGAGGTGATTTGAGGGGGGAGGGAGGCTCCTCTGACAGGAATTTGGGGTTTTATCAGGGAATAAAGGGATTAAAATGGACTTTTTGTGGGGTTGAGGCTTATTTGAGGGGTTTATGAGGGGATTTGGGGGGGTTGGAGTGGGTTTTGGCGGGGTTGAGGCTCTTTTGGGGGCTCCATGAGGGGATTTGAGTGGTTGCAAAGCTCCTCTGACAGGAATTTTGGGTTTTATGAGAGAATAAAAGGGTTAAAGTGGATTTTTTGGGGGGTTGAGACTTATTTGAGGGGTTCATGAGGGGATTTAGGGGGTTGGAGTGGGTTTTGGGGACGCTGAAGCTCCTTTCGGAGCTCCATGAGGGGATTTGAGGACTCCGTGAGGTGATTTGAGGGGGCAGGAGCGCTCCTCTGACAGGAATTTTGGGTTTTATGAGGGAATAAAGGGGTTAAAGTGGATTTTTTTGGGAGGTTGGGGGTTATTTGAGGGGTTTATGAGGAGATTTGGGGGTTGAAGAGGTTTTTCTGGGGGGTTGATGCTCTTTTGGGGGCTCCTTAATACCCATGGGGGATTTGGGCTCCTTAAGCCTTCCCTGAGGAGATCTGCGGTCTCCACGAAGTATTTTGAGTAGAAACAAATCAATTTTTAAGCAGTTTTAGCATTTTTGGAGGGATTTGTGGCTTTTAAGGGACATTTGGGGTTTGTATAGCAAAACTGGGGGGTCATTGAGGCTTTTTTTTGGGTGGATTTATGTTTTCTGAGTGTATTTCGATCACTTTGTGGGGGTATTTAAAGGACTTAGAGTTATTTAGAGGGATTTTGGGGGATTATTTAGAGGTTTTTGCTTTCTTAGAAAGTCATTTAGGGGGAAAATAGAGAAATTTGGGGTTTGTAGTGGGGTTTGAAGGAATTTTTAATAGGATTTTGCTTTGTTTGGTAGCCATTTAGGGGAAAAACAGAGAAATTTGGGCTTTTTAGTGGGATTTGAAGGAATTTTTATAGGATTCTGCTTCTTTAGGGAGTCGTTTAGAGGAAAGCTAGAGAAATTTGGGATTCTTATTGGGGTTTGAGAGTGTTTTTTTTTTAGGATTTTGTTCTCTTAGGGAGTCAGGGGAAAAATAGAGAAATTAAGGATTTTTAATGGGGATTGAAGGAATTCTTACAGGATCTTATTTCTTTAGGAAGCCATTTGGGGGGAAAACAGATAAGTTTGGGATTATTAATGGGATTTGAAGGCATTTTTATAGGATTTCCTTGTTTCGGGAGCCATTTGGGGGCGACGAATCCAACTTTTCCCCGCTAACTCCTTACAACCAAGCAGCTTAGGATATTAACGCGATATTTTATGATTCTTTTTGCTCTTTTCCAGATCTTTTTGCCCCAAACGTGTTGGAGGAGGCAGCGGCAGCGGGCGCGGGGGCGGCGCTGGACCCCAGCGGCTCGCGGCTCCTGGAGGCGCTGCTGCCCCGGGCACCGGCGGCGGCGCTGAGCCGGGTGCTGAGCCCCTTGGTGGGGGGCTTGGGGGGGCCCGCGGGGCACCCCCTGGGGGCCCGGGTGCTGGAGGCGGCCCTGAGGCGCGTCCCCGAGGTTTTGGGGTCAGAACGAGAGGTTTTGGGGCAGCTGGAGGAGGCGGTGAGGCGGCAGGCGGAGGCGGTGCGGGGCGAGGCGCTGGCGTTCGCCCGGCACCCCAACGGCAGCTTCGTGCTCAGGGCGCTGCTGAGGGCCCTGGGGGGCTGCCCCGGGGGAGGTGAGAGGGGTTTTGGGGGGAATTCAGGGGATTTTGGTTTTTTTGGGGAGTTTGGGGGGGGGTTCAGGGATTATCGGGGGGTGTTTGTGAGGTTTTAGGGGGTTATCGGGGGGCGTTTTGAGGGTACTAAGAGGTTTTGGGGTGGTTAAGGGGATTGTTGGGGGAGGTTAGGGGGTTTTGGGAAGGATTTGGGGTTTTGGGGGGGTTTGGGGGGTTTTCAGGGATTATCTGGGGGTGTTTTAGGGGGTATTGGGGGGGTTTAGGGGGGTTTGAGGGGGTTATTGGGAGGCTTTGGGGTGTTTAGGGGATTGTTGGGGGAGGTTAGGGGGTCTTTAGAGGGTTTTGGGGGGGATTTGTTTTTTTGGGGGGATTATAGGGGGAGTTTTGGGGATTATTGAGAGTGTTTTGGGGGCTTTTAGGGGATTTGGGGGTGTTTTGGGGGGATGTTGGGGTTATTTGGGGGGATTACTGGGGTTATTTTGGGGCAACATTGGGGTATTTTGGGGGTTTTAGGGCATTACTGGGGCTGTTGCAATGCAATGAAGGGTAATTAGCATTAATTAAGGACAGAACAAATTGATGGGAAGGGCAATTAATTAATTAATTCCTGCTCCCCTTAATTAACGGGAGGGGCTAATTAGGGGCAAGGCGCCGCGCTCTCACTGCTCCTTGCCCCCCCCAGACCCCCCTCAGCACCCCCCCGAGGGGGCGGAGCCTAAACGGAAAGGGGCGGAGCCAGCCCTGAAGGGGGCGGAGCCTGCACCGAAGGGGGCGGGGCCTGCACCGAAGGGGGCGGGGCTTCCCTCCTCCTTCCCCCTCCTCCTGGAGCAGCTGGCGGAGATCCTGGAGGAGAATCTGCCCTGTGAGTGGGGGGGGGGGGGGCAATTAACCCCTAATTAACCCCTAATTAACCCCTAATTACCCCCCAGACCCCTTAATTACCCCCCGACCCCACTAATTACTCTCCCAGCCCTCATAATTGCCCCCTAACCCCCCACAATTAATCCCTGACCCCCCCTAATTGCCCCCCATCCCCTAATTACCCCCCTAATTACCCCCCCTGCTAATTACCCCGCTAATTGCCCCCAGCGCTGGTGTCCCCGCCCTGCGCCAGCCTCTGTCTGCAGGCGGCGCTGGAGGCGCTGCGCCACAGCCAATCAGCTGCCTGCGCCCGCCTCTGCCAAGCCCTCATTGGCTACCTGGTGCCGCCCGGACACGCCCCCGGGGAGAGGTGAGATCCCATTGGCTGGTGCTGGGGGCGGGGCTTTGGGCAGGGGGTGGGGTTTGGGGGAAAGGGGAGGGGCTTGGAAAGAGGGGGCGGGGCTTAAGGGCTTGTTTCGGATTGGCTGGGGGGGGTGGGGGTTCTGGCTGCTTGTTTCTGATTGGTCAGTGAGTCTAACTGCCCTTTTCTGATTGGTTGGGGGCTCTGGTTGCCCGTTTCTGACTGGCTGGTTCCTCCATCTCCCCGTTTCTGATTGGCTGGTTCCTCCATCTCCCCGTTTCTGATTGGCTGGGTCCTCCATCTCCCCGTCTCTCCCCCGCAGCCCCCTGGTGTCGGCGCTGGAGGACGCTCAGCGCGGCCGCCTGGTGGAGGCGCTGTTCGGGGCCGCGGGGCCGCGGTGCCTGCGGGGCCTCTTCCGGGAGCAGCTGCGGGGCCGCCTGCTGGGCGTGGCCACCCACCGGCTGGCCAATCACGGCCTGCAGCGCCTGCTGGACCACGCCCCCCGCGATGTGGTAGGCGGGGCCTCGGCGAGCTGAATGGGAGGGGATGCGGGGAGGCTCCACCCCTTGTGGGCGGGGCCTGGTGTGGGGGGGGTGGGGCTTGGTGTGGGCGTGGCTAACGCTGGCTCCGCCCCCAGGTGGGGGAGGTGCTGGAGGAGCTGGGCCCCGCCCTGCGGCAGCCCCTGGGGCGGGGCCACCCCGGGGTGCTCACGGCCCTGGCGGGCGCCTGCCGCCGCCACCCCCCCCTGCAGCCCCTGGCCCTGCGCCGCCTCCTCGAGGTAAGCCCCGCCCCCTTTCCTACAAGCCACGCCCCCTCTCGGGAAAGCCACGCCCCTCTCGGCTAAGCCCCGCCCCCTCCTGCTCTCGTCCAATAGGCTGTCGACTGCTGGGAGCCGCCCGAGCGCCGCCGGAGCTGCCTGGGGCCACTGGGGGCGCTCAGACCCTGGGGGGGCGGGGACAGCGAGAAGGGGGCGGGGCCTGAGGTAAGGGGGCGGGACCAAGGGAAGGGGGCGGGGCTTCCTGGATCCCCTGGGTTGATCCCAGTCCCTCCCAGTCTGCCCTAATCCCCTCCCAGTCCTCTCCCAGTATATTCCAGTGCCTCTCAGTCCCCTCCCAGTCCCCCAAATCCCTACCCAGTGCCTCCCAGTCCCCTCTAATCCGATCTAAACCCTTCCCAGTCGCCCCCAGATCCACTCCCAGTATATCCCAGTCCCTTCCAGTACATCCCAGTCATCTTCCAGTATATCCTAGTGCCTCCCAGACCCCCCTCAACCCCCTCCCAATGCCTCCCAGTCTCCTCCCAGTGCCTCCCAGCGCCCCTTTTTTCCCCCCGCAGCTCTCAGTGACGGTGCCGGGCTCGCTGCTGCTCCAACACCTGCTGCACTTCTCGGACCCGGGCCTGGTGCTGGAGGCTCTGGAGGCGCTGCCCCCCCCGGCACTGGCGGCGCTGGCGCTCAGCCCCCCCGGCAGCCGCGTGTGGGACGCGCTCCTCAGCGCCCCCTCCGTGCCCCCCCGCACCCGACGCCGCCTCCTGCGCAAGCTGAAGGTACCGGCCGCCATCTTGGGGAGGGGGGGGTGTGGCCTCCTCCCCATGACCTCACTTCCTGTTCCCGGGGGCTGCCGGGCTCTCATCCCAGGGCCGTTTCCTGTCCCTCGCCTGCCACCGCAACGGCAGCCGCGTCCTCGACGCCATCTTCGCCTCTGCCTCGCCTCGTGCCTGTGCCGCCATCGCTGCCGAGCTGGGTGAGCCCCCAAAACACCCCCCAAAACGCCCCCCAGCCCTTTATCGCCCTCCCCCAACACCCCCCACCCCGTTATAACCCCCCTAACGCCCCCCCACAGCCCCCCAGCGCCCGGCGCTGCTGCGGGACCCCCACGGGCGCGGCGTGGAGCGGCGCCTCCGGCCCTGGCTGGAGGACTGAGAGCCAGCGAGTTGCCACCGCCGGGGTAGAGAGGCGTCGGGGGCGGAGCTTGGAGGAGCCGGAAGGAGGTGAGGTCACAGAGAGTGGTTTTGGGGGGTAGAAAGTTGCCCGGCTTGGTGCGGAGATCATAGAGGCGGTGGAGGACTGTAGAGTGTCGCCAAACCATGGGCGGGGCTCAAACCACTGAGATCTTGGAGGACTGAGAGGTAGAGTGTTGCCCCTCTGTGCTGCAACCATAGAGGAGCTTGGAGGACTACCAACCATAGAGCAGCCTGGAGGACCACTGGCCATAGAGGTGGTGGAAGACCAGTGACCATAGAGTTGTTGGAGGATCACCAACCATAGAGTGGCTGGTGGGCCACTAACCATAGAGTTCCTGGAGGACTGGTGACCATAGAGCTGCTGGAGGACTACCAAACCATAGAGCTCCTGGAGGACTGGTGACCATAGAGCTGCTGGAGGACTACCAAACCATAGAGCTCCTGGAGGACCGGTGACCATAGAGTTCCTGGAGGACTGAGGAGAGGACGCTACCAGGTGACGCTCTGGTGCCTCCTAGCCCAGTCTTGTCTGCTCTGTTTTTTGTATTTTATCCCTATTTTTATAAATTAACCGATTTTTTCACTTTTTCACTTCATTTTTGTGATCAGGGGGCGGGGCCAGGCGCGTTGGCTCCTCCCCCACCCCCCCCATGCCCTTCAGCAGCCATTTTGTCCCCCCCAATGAGTCCTCCAAGCCACTTCACATCTCTTTATTGGCAGATTCCAGGGAGGGGGCGGGGCTACAAGTCGGGGGGGCGGGGTTATGATCAAGGGGGCGTGGCTCAGTGCTTGTAGGCCCTGCCCCTTTGCGGGGCGCTGTCCAGGAGGCGGCGCAGGAGGGCCGAGAGGTTGAGCAGGCTCTGCCCCACGGCGCGCGTCGTGGCCGCCAGCAGCCGCAGCAGCTCCCTGGGGGAGGACGGACACAAAGGGGGGGCTCGGAGCTGCCCCACGGCGTCGCGCTATGGGGCAGGAGCCACTTATGGGGCAGGAGAGTGACCCCGCAGCCATAGGGTGGCCCCACAAGTCGGGGGGCGTTGTGTGGGGCAGGAGGAGCCCCCATGGGGCCAACGTTGACCCAGTGGAGCACAAGGAGCTGCTATGGAGCAGGACCTTTCTGTGCCCCATTGGGATCTCCATGGGGCGAGCACCCAACGGGGCCAACCCCACACCCAACCGGGGTTCCTATGGGGCAGGGGGAGCTTTTTTGGGGTTTTTGGGCACCCACCTGAGCAGGCGCTCGGGGCCCAGCCCCACCACGTCGCAGCGCAGCCCCCGCACGGCCGCCGTCACCCGCAGCCGCCCCACCAGGTCCTGGGGCCCGGCGCGCGCCAGCGCCACCGTCACCCGCGCCACCTCGTCCCCGCCCCGTGCCCCGGGGGGCTCCCACTGCCCCCCAAACGTCACCGCCTGCGGTTTTGGGGACAAAAAATATGTTTTTTTTTAGGGGCGCCAAGCACCAGAAGGGGGTTTTTGGGGTTTTTTGGGCTCACCTTCGGGGGTTCCCAGCGCTGGCCCGGCCCCAAAGCCACCAGCGGGGTGTGGGGCGGCAGCGCTCCCAAGAAGCCCTCGGTGTCCACGGCCGTGCCGTCCTCCGCCAGCACCAGCTCCACCGGCAGGGACAGGCCCAGAGCCTCGGCAGCCTGCCCCGGGGGGCAATTACGGGGTCGGGGGGGTAGTTATGGGGTCAGTGGGGCAGTTATTAGGGTCAACAGGGTGGTTATGGGGTGATTTGGTTGGGTTGTGGGGTCGATTTTTGGACCAGAGTTTGACTGGGGGGCAATTAGGGCCCTCCTGGGGGTAATTGGGAGCTTGGGGGGTAATTTTAGGGGTTCCCCAGGGGCAATTGCAGGTCGTGGGGGCAATTAAGGGGCGAATCATTTGGGTTGTGGGGTGAATTATGGGACCTGAATGCGATTTGGGGGAGCCTGGGGACAATTAGCAGGCTCCCACGGGGCAACTTGGGGTCCCGGGGGTAATTTGAGGGGTTCCCTAGGGGCAATTGTGGGTCCTGGGGGCAATTATAGGGTCGGTGGGGCAGTTTATGGGGTGATTTTTTTGGGTTGTGGGGTCAATTATGGGGTCTGAGTGCAATTTGGGGGCTCCCCAGGGGCAATTTAAGGTTCTTGGGGCAATTAGGGGCTTTGGTGGTAATTTTATGGGGTCCCCAGGAGCAATTATAGGTAATTATAGGGGGGCTTGGGGGGTAATTTCAGGTTTTGGGGGCAATTAGGGGCTTTGGGGGCAATTTTATGGGCTCCCAAGGGGCAATTGTGGGTCTTGGGGGCCAATTATGGGTCTTGGGGGTAATTAAAGGGGCCTTGGGGCAATTAGGGTGCTCCCAAGGGGGCAATTACGGGGTGTTGGGGGGTAACTGGGGGGATCCAAGGGGGGCAATTTTGGTTCTTGGGGGTAATTAGAGGGAACCTTGGGGGCAATTAGGGGTCTGGGGGGTAACTAGGGATGGGTGGGGGCAATTACTGGTGGCCTGGGGGCAATTGTGGGGGGTCCTGGGGGCAATCAGGGGGCTCCCAAGGGGGCAATTAGTGCCCCTGGGGGGCAATTACCGGGGGTCTGGGGGGTAATTAACGACCGTGGGAGTAATTAGGGGGTCCAGGGGGGTAATTAAGGCGCCCCAGGGGGCAATTAGGGGGTCCCGGGGGCAGTTGGGGCCTCACCTGCCCCCGCAGCTCCTCCAGGCCGGCCGCCAGCACCCCCCGGGGCCGCCCCCGGCGGTGGTCGCACACCCAAAATGGCCGCGGGGGCGGGGCCGGGGCGGGCCAGGCCTTGCGGGCCACCGTCCTGACAGGGGGCGGGGCGAGAAAGAAGCCACGCCTTCAAGATGGCCGCCTCTAGCGGGGCGCCGCCATCAACGTGGCGGCTCCCGGTGTCACGGCGCCTCCCCCCCAAAATGGCGGCGCCCACTCATAATGGCCGCCGCCACACCCAAGATGGCGGCTCCCACCCGACCCCATAGCCCCCGCCCAAGATGGCGCCGCCCTCTTCGCCTCCAATCCAAGATGGCGCCGCCCATGCCCCCTCCGCCGCCGCTGCCCCCGGGCCGCTCCCCGCGCTCACCGCAGCACCTCCATGGCCGGGGGGGTCCCGGAGGGTCCCGGGGGGGTTTCGGGGGTCCCCGGGGGGGTCCCTGGGGGTTTCCCGGTGCTTCCGGGCCCCGCGCTGCGGGCGGGGAGGCCTCGGGCGGGCTCCGGGGCCGACTGCGAGGCCTGGGGGCGGGGCGCAGCTTAAGAGCGGGGCTCGCAGCCAATCAGCGGCGCGCATGCAAATGAGCGAGGGGGCGGAGGGGAAGCGCCTGTCAATCACGCGCCGGTCCTCGCTTCCCATTGGCCGCCTCGGTGTCACGTGGGGCTGGGGGCCAAAATGGCGGCGCCCATGGCCGCGCGGCGGCTGCTGCGGGCCCCGTGGGGGGCGCGGGGAGCGGCGGGGCGCAAGGCATGGCGGGAAGGGGGCGGGGCCTGGGGGCCTATGGGGTCCCTATGGGGGGCTCTGGGGGGGCCCTGTAGGGGCTGGGGGGGTCCCTGTAGGGTCCCTGTGGGGATTTGGGGGGATTTTGGGGAGTCCCTATAGGGTCTGGGGGGTCCTTATGGGGTCTATGGGGTCCCTATGGGGCTCTGGGGGGTTGTGGGGGGTCCCTATAGTGCCTGGGGTTCCCTATGGGGGTCCCTATAGGGCTCTATGGGGTCTCTATAGGGGCTGGGGGGGTCCCTATAGGGATTTGGGGGGGGTTTGGGGGGTCCCTATAGCGTCTGCGGGGTCCTTATGGGGCATATGGGGTCCCTATAGGGGCTGAGGGGGTCCCTATAGGGCTCTAGGGGGTCCCTATGGGGCTCTGGGGGGTTGTGGGGGGTCCCTATAGTGCCTGGGGTTCCCTATGGGGGTCCCTATTGGGCTCTATGGGGTCTCTATAGGGGCTGGGGGGGGTCCCTATAGGGTCCCTGTGGTGCTCTGGGGGGGTTTATGGGGTCCCTATGGGACCTATGGGGTCCCTATAGGGCCTGGGGGGTCCCCGTGGGCCTGGGGGGTCCCTGCGGTTCTGTAGGGCCCCCTGTAGGGCCCCGCTGACCCCGTCCCTGCAGCACGCGGGGGCCGTGCACCCCGGGGCCCTGCAGCTGCCCCCGGCCCTGGCACGGGCGGCGAAGATCCTGCTGCAGGAGGGAGGTATGGGGGATATGGGGGGGCTATGGGGGGCTATGGGGGGTATGGGGGGGCTATGGGGGGCTATGGGGGGGCTATGGGGGGCTGTGGGGGATATGGGGGGGCTGTGGGGGGTTATAGGGGATCTATAGGGGGTCATAGGGGATCTATAGGGGGGTTACAGGAGCTGTTTTGGGGGTTATAGGAGGGTTATAGGGGCTGTAGGGGATTATACGCAGGTTATAAGGGGGCTACAGGGGATCTATAGGGGATCCGTAGGGGCTATAGGGGATCTGTAGGGGGGTTATAGGGGCTGGGGGGGAGCTATAGGGGGTCTGTAGGAGGTCTATAGGGAATCTATAGGGGTTCTAGGAGCTCCATAGGGGCCATATAGGGGATCCATAGGGACCATGTAAGGGTTATAAGGGACCTATAGGGGCTTATAGGGGATCTATAGGGGTCTATAGGGCCGTGCTGACCCCCTTTTCCCCCCCTTTTCCCCCCCTTTCCCCTATAGGCTGGAGCCGGGAGCAGGCGGAGGCGCTGAGGCTGCGGCTGTGGGGGCGGCGCCCCCCCGGTGAGCGGGGCGGTGACGTCATCGGGGGGGTGATGATGTCATCAACGGGAGCGGTGACGTCACCCCCACCCCTTCCCCATATCCCCTATAGACGTCTGTGGGTCCCCGGGGGCTTCGGGAGCCAGGAAGCGGAGCCGGAGCCCGGAGCCCGAAGTGAGGTGCCCGGGGGGGGCCCTATAGGGGCGGGGGGACCCTATAGAGACCCTAAAAGGGGGTTTTGGGGCCCTATGGGGGGTTTTGGGGCCCTATAGGGGCGTGTGGGGTCCCACAGGGGCCCTATAGCCCCTATAGGGCCCCCCTTTCCCCCCCAGGGTCACGGCGGAGGCGGCTCGGGGCTACCTGGTGGCTCGGCTGGCGCGGGACTACGCGGCCGCGGGGCGGGCGCTGAGTGAGGTTGGGGCCGTTTTGGGGCCATTTTGGGCCGTTCTGGCCAATTTTGTGTTTTTTTTTGGGGGGGTTTTGGGGCTGACCCCGCTTCCCCCCCCCCAGATCCAGGCCCGAGCCCCCGACTTCGCCCCCAGGACCCTGCTGGACTTCGGCTCCGGGCTGGGGGCCGCGTGCTGGTGAGGGGCTATAGGGGGTCTATAGGGGCTGGGTGGTCCCCTATAGGGGTTTGGGGGGGGTCTGTTGGGTTTTGGGGGGGGTCTGGGGGGGGATCCATGGGGTCTGTCCCCTATAGGGCGGCGCAGGGCGTGTGGGGCCGCAGCCTGCAGCAGTTCGTCTGCGTGGAGCCCAGCGAGGCCCTGAGGGAGCTGGCGGAGCGCCTGCGCCACGGTACGGGCAGGGATTTTTGGGGCGAATTCCGGCGGTTTTGGGCAATTTGGGGCGGTTTTGGGTCGCTACGGGGGAATTTTGGGGGGATTTGGGGAGGTTTAGGGTGGCTGGGGGGGATTTGGGGCATTTTGGGGGATTTGGAGCAATTTTAGGGGGGGATTGAAGGGATTAGGGACAATTTTGGGGGGATTAGGGGCAATTTTGGGGAGATTTGGGGAAATTTAGTCTCTCTATGGGGGATTTGGGGGGATTTAAGGGGATTTGGGGCATTTTGGAGAGATTTAGGGCAATTTTAGGGGATTTTGAGGGGACTTTGAGCAAATTTGGGGGGATTTGGGGAATTTTGGGGGGGGCTGGGGTGAATTTGGGGCAATTTGGGGCAATTTTAGGGGGGATTTGGGCCCCTTTAAGGCCCTTTGGGGGCGGGGCCCTGACCCCCCTTTTGCCCCGCCCACAGGGGGCGGAGCCACGCCAGGCCCCGCCCACTTCGGCCCCGTCTTCCTCCGCCCCCTGCTCCCACCTGGCCCCCAGGTGAGCCCCTCCCCTCCGGGGGCGGGGCCAAGCGTGGCCACGCCCCTCTCCTTCAAGCCCCGCCCCCTCCCCGCTGCCCCCAAGCCCCTCGTGGCCCCGCCCCTGACCACGCCCCTCTGTCTTGGCGCCGCCCCCTAGGCCCAGTGGGAGCTCGTGATTGGTCGGCGCGCCCTGGAGGGGCTGAGGGGGCGGGGCCAGAGGGCCCAGGCCCTGCGGGGGCTGTGGGGGAGGACGGGGGGCGTCCTGGTGAGGGGGGGGGAGGGGGATTTTTGGGGTGAATTCGGGGGATTTTGGGGTTTGGGGGGGGTTGGGAGGGGGCTGGGGGGGGTTTGGGGAAGGGATTGGAGGGGTTAAGGGAGGTTTTGGGGGGCATTTTGGTCGATTTTGGGGCATTTTGGGGGAATTTTGGGGCTTTTGAGGAAAATTTGGGGTCATTGGGGGAGATTTGGGGGCACTTGATGGGGTTAAGGGGGCGTTTTGGGGGGTTTAGGGGGGATTTGGGGGGGGTCTGGGGGCATTGGGGAGGCTTTGGGGCCATTTTGGGGCCAATTGGGGGGAATTTAATTCATTTTGGGGGGGTTTGGGGTCATTTTGGGGCATTGAGGGAGGATTGGGGGGAGCCTGGGGGGAATTTGGGGGGGGCTGGAGGGGATTTGGGGGGCTCTTGGGGTCATTTGGGGAGGTTGGGGGACATTTGGGGGGATTTGGGGGATTTGGGGTCATTTTGGGGGATTTTGGGGTGGATTTGGGGTCACTGGGGGGGTTATAGGGTGCCCCCCCCCAGGTGCTGTTGGAGAACGGGACCCGCGCCGGGCACCGGGCGCTGATGGAGGCACGGGAGGAGCTGCTGCAGGTGGGTGACGTCATCAGTGACATCATCGGTGACATCACCAACCCGCCATGACATCATCGATGACGTCACCAACATTTTATCTTCCCTTCTCCCCCAAAAAAGGGACCTGATGCTGACAGCGTGGAGATCTTTGCCCCGGTGAGCGCCCCCAGGATGTCCCCTGTCCCCTCCCAGTCCCTCCCAGTTCGTCCCAGTTCCTCCCAGTATCCCCCAGTACCACCCCCGTGATGTCCCCGCAGTGTCCCCACCGCCTGCCCTGTCCCCGCCTGAGCCAGGGCCGGGCCTGCGCCTTCGCCCAGAGCTTC
Organism: Anas acuta; assembly: GCF_963932015.1. Classification (NCBI taxonomy): domain Eukaryota; kingdom Metazoa; phylum Chordata; class Aves; order Anseriformes; family Anatidae; genus Anas; species Anas acuta. The sequence continues at coordinate 312,273 of NC_089011.1, read as the reverse complement.
TGGCCCCTGCCGCTGTCGGGGGTGAGCACTGGGATATACTGGGATATACTGGGATGGGCTGGGAGGGCACTGGGATGTATTAAGATGGACTTGGGAGGCACTGGGACATACTGGGATGGGCTGGGATGGAGTGGGGGGGCACTGGGACGGGCTGGGGAGGCACTGGGACATACTGGGATGTACTGAGGGGGCACTGGGATGTGTTGGGGGGGACCCTGGGACGTACTGGGACATACTGGTTTATACTGGTTTGTACTGGGACCCACGCGTTTCTCCCCCATGCCAGAACCCCTCTGCCCCTGAGCGGGAGCTGGTGTCCTTCCTGGTGGTGCGGAGGCGCGGGAGCGCCCTGACGTCACCGGGGGACCCCGTGACATCACCGCCCGACCCCGTGACGTCGCCGCCCGACCCGATGACGTCACCGCCGGGGGGCTGGGCCCGGGTGACCGCCCCCGTCCGCCCCCGCCCCCGCCACGTCTCCCTGTCCCTCTGCTGCCCTGACGGGGCCCAGCGGCGCCTGGCGGTGACGGCGGCCCGGCACGGCCGGTAGGTGCGGTGTGACGTCACCGATGACGTCATAACCCCGAGGGACACGCCCCCTCAGTGACGTCATCCCGCAGGTCCCTCTACCGCCAGGCCCGGGCCAGCCGCTGGGGCGACCTCCTGCCCTTCCCCGGCGGGGGGGGGGGCAGCCAATGGGAAGGGAGAACGGCGGTGACGTCACTGGGGTGAGTGACACCGGCCCGCGTGACGTCACGCTGCGTGACGTCACCCCCGATGGAAATACACAAAGGGCGGGGGTTGAGCCGCACGGGGACTACAACTCCCAGCAGCCCTTGCGGGCACAGCGCGCAGGCGCCGCCCCCTCCACTTCCGCTTCCGCCTTCTTCTCCCCCCTTCTCTCTCCTCGCCGCCGCCGCCATGTTCCTGCAGTACTACCACAACGAGCGGGGCGAGCGCGTCTACACCCTGAAGGTACCGGGGGGGCTCCGGGAGGGCTCCGGGGGGGCTCCGCGGCTCGGCCCCGGCCTCACGGCTCCTCGCTGTCCCCGCAGAAGACGTCCCCGGCCGGCAGCCCGACCTTCTCGGCGCACCCCGCCCGCTTCTCCCCCGACGACCGCTTCTCGCGGCACCGTCTGGTCCTCAAGCGCCGCTTCGGCGTCCTGCTCACCCAGCAGCCGCGCCCGCTGCTCTGAGCCGGGAGCGGCACCGGGAGCGGCACCGGGAGCTCCCCCCCCTCCCCGCCCCGTAACCCCCAACCGGCGGACCCGGCGCTAGGACCCGGCGCTAGGACCCGGGGGAGTCCCCGCGCCGCCGCCTCCATTCAATAAAATGCGTTTTTCCCACGCTGCGCCCGCGTGCTCTACGGGGAGGGCGTGGCTTCCGCCAGGCCACGCCCCCTTCCCTCTGCTCCCATTCATGGCTCCGCGTTGGCCCCGCCCCCTCGCTCCCGGCCACGCCCCTGCGGCACCCCCGCCCCTGCCGCAGCGGGGGGCGTGGCCTCGCCGCCCTTAGCCCCGCCCCCTCCCCCGGTGCCTCAGCCCCTCACGTCAGCGGCGGCCCCGAAATCGGCGCTTTTCGGCCCAAAACCGTACGCTACAGGGGGGAGGGGGGGCTGGGCCCCGTGGAGCGGGTGGTTGGGGTAAAAATGCGGGGTTTGGGGCCCCAAATTGTGCCTTTTGGACCCCAAATGGGGTGTTTGGACCCAAAATTGTGGCTTTTGGACCCAAAATGGGGTGTTTGGTCCCCGCATTCCATCTTCTGGACCCAAAATGGGAGGTTCGGGGGGCGGGTTTGTGGGGTTGGGCTTGAAAAAAGGGGGTTTGGCCCCAAAATAACCCTTCCTCTACCCCGGCTGTGGCGCTGTGGATGTGGCGGGCCCCAAAACAGCGGGATTTTGCCCCAAAATGCAGCATGAGGAGGCCCCGAAGGAGGGTTGGGGTGCTGGGAGGGGGGTGTCAGGTCCCAAAATGCCACTTTTTCACCCCAAAAAGGGCACCGGGGTGCTGCAGGGAGGGGCAGGCGTCTCCCCAGAGGGGTCAGTGCCCAAATTTGATTTTTTTCTGCAAAAATTGCGTTGTTCTCCCCAGACAAAATGCTCTTCTTTTCCTTAAAAGTGTTTTTTATCTCAACATTGTTGGTTGTGAGGGCGGTTTAAAACTTTTTCACCCAAAATTGCCTTAATTTTTGAGGAAGGGTTATTTTTCCTCAGCTCTTTCCTCTCAAACAGGAGCTTTAATCCCTCAAAATGTTCCTTTTTTTCCCTCAAAAAGGGTTTTTGACATCAAAACCTCGCGGTTTTCCTTCAAAAAGGGTGATTTTTAACCCTCCAAATTCTTTTCCTCAAAATACGACATTTTCTCCTCAAAATGGGATCTTTCTCTTCAAAAACTGACATATTCCCTCAAAACTGGGCTTTTTTCCTGAAAAACTGACATTTTTCTCTCAAAAACTGATATTTTTCCCTCAAAAAGTGACATTTTTCCCTCAAAAGTGGGCTCTTTCTCCTCAGAAACTGACATTTTTCCTTCCAAATTGGGTCTTTTACCTTCAAAAAAATGACATTTACCCCTACAAATTGGGTCTTTTTCCCTCAAAACTGACATTATCCCCTCAAAAAACTGACTTTTTCCGCTCAAAAACTGCAAATTTCCCTCAAAACTGGGCTCTTTCCCCTCAAAAACTGACTTTTTTGTCTCAGAAAGCGACATTTTCCCTCAAAAGCAAGCTCTTTCTCTTCAGAAATTGACATTCTTACCTCCAAATTGGGTCTTTTTCCCTCAAAACCGACGTTTTCTTCTCAACACCAGGCCTTTTCCCCTCAAAAAGGGACATTTTCCCTCAAAAGTGAGCCTTTTGTCCTCAAAAACTGACATTTTTCCCTCCAAATTGTGACTTTTCCCCTCAAAACTGACATTTCTCTTCAAAACCGGCTCTTTCCCCTCAAAAAGTGACATTTTCCCTCAAAAGCGGGCCCTTTTTCCCCAGAAACGATCATTTTTTCCTTCCAAATTGTGTCTTTTTCCTCAAAACCTGGTATTTTCCCTCAAAAGTGGGCCCTTTCTCCTCAGAAACTGACCTTTTTCCCTCCAAATTGGGTCTTTTTCCTCACAACTGACATTTTTTCCCTCAAAAAACTGACTTTTTCCTCTCAAAACCTTCCATTTTCCCTCAAAACTGGGCTCTTTCTCCTCAAAAACCGTCATTTTCCCCTCCAAATCGTGTCTTTTCCCCTCAAAAGCTCGGATTTCCCCCCAAAACCGCTTCCCCCCCCCCCCAACCTAACGCTCCCCCCCCTTCTCCCCCTCCCTCCCCCC
>NC_089011.1:277980-308756 GCF_963932015.1 Anas acuta | reverse complement strand
AAATTTGGGGGGGTAAATTGGGGGCGGTAAGTTGGGGGAGTAAATTGGGGGGGTAAATTGGGAGGGGGTTAAATGGGGAGGGGGTAAATTGGGGGGGTAAATTGGGGGGGGTAAGTTGGGGGGAGTAAATTGGGGGGGTAAATTGGGAGGGGGGGCAAATGGGGGCGATAAATTGTGGGGAGGGGATCAGAGGAAGAGGGGGGGGGTTGGATTTTGGGGGGGAGCCCCCCCCATACTCACCCATGGGGGGCTCCCAGGCGGGGGCGTCGCTGGGGGGCACCCAGGACCCAACGGAGCTCATCTGGGGGGGGAGGGGAGGGAGGGGACATCCCCGAGGGTCCCCAGGTGTCCCCATTGTGTCCCCCCACCCTCCCCCAAGGCCCTCCAGTGTCCCCGTGTCCCCCTCACCCCAAGGGGACCCCATTGACCCGTTGACGTCCCCAAGACCCCCAGATGTCCCTCCTATGACCCCAAGAGTCCCCATTGGCCACCCTAGGGACCCCGTTGACCCGTTGATGTCCCCAAGACCCCCAGGTGTCCCCCCCATGACCCCAAGAGTCCCCATTGGCCACCCACGGGTCTCCACTGCCCCGCTGACGTCCCCGCACCCCCCTCCCACCCCCACGCCCCCCCTCACCTCGCTGCTCTCCGTCCCCGCCCCCTCCGTGCTCCTCGCGCCCCCCCTGGGACCGCCATCACCCCTCCGGTGCCGTCGCCACAGTCCCATGGCGGCCATGCCCAGCAGAAGCCCCGCCCCCAGTGCCCCCAGCGCCCCGCCAGGGTGGGCAACACCGCAAAGCCTGATGGGAAGGAGAGGGGGGAGGGAGGGAAAGGGGGCGGGGTCAGGGGAAGGGGCGGGGACTCGGCTCCGCCCCTCCCCCACACCCCTGTCCTTGTTACCTGAGGAGGGCGGGGCCGGGATCGGCCCCGGATGTGGCGCCGAATCAATGTACAGCTCTAGGAGGGGGGGAGGAACACGGAAACGTCACTTCCGGTTGATAATTCCCGCTTCCTTTCCGCCCAAACCACTTCCTGCCCCGATATCAGGCTACTTCCGGTCTGAGGTAGTGTACTTCCGGTTCTACTCCCTCCCCCGAGCACCACTTCCGGTCCCCCGGCCCTGCTTCCGGTTCTGCTACAGCAACTTCCGGTTGCAGGCAAGCCACTTCCGCCCCCTGCATCACTTCCCCCCCTCACCCCACACCGAACAACTTCCGGGTTTCGCTTTCGTTTTCACTTCGCTCCCAACTTCCGGTTTTACTTTCGTTTTCGCCCCCCCCCATTTCCGGTTGCCCTTACCGGAAGTGGTGGCGGTGACGCTGAGGGGGGCGCTGCTGCCGCGGGCGTTGCGCGCCGTCACCGTGACGTCATAGGGCGTGGCCGGAAGTAGCCCCCGCAGCGTGAGGGCGGGGCGAGGAGCCAAGATGGAGGCCGGGGGGGAGGGGCGCCGGCCCCCACCACGCTGTTGGGGGGCGGGACCGGAAGTGAAGGGTTAAAACCGGAAATTACATCATACAGAAAACGGAAGTGACGTCATACCCCAGTGGTAAAAGGAAGTGATGTCAGATCAGACCGGAAGTGGTGTGGAAACTCTACTGGGGGACAGGAAGTGGGGTGGTGGGGACCGGAAGTGGGTCCGGAAGCTCCGGGGCGGGGCCGGAAGCAGGGTGGGGGCGGCCATCTTGGGTGCTTGGGGTCTCACTGGGGTTTTGAGGCCACCAGAGTCGGGTTTTGGGGTCCCCTCCCAGCTTTGGGGGTCCCCACGGGGTTTTGGGGTCCCTACAAGGGGCATTTGGTGTCCCCGTTGGCCTTGGAGTCTCCATTGGGCGTTCCAAGAGATTTTTGGTCCCAATGTTGTTTTTCTTGAGGTTTTGGGAGCTCCTCATGGCTTTTGGGGGACCCCTGGGCTTTGGGGGGGCTCCAGCTTGTTTTTTTTTGGCATCCATGAAGTTTTTTGGGGGGGGGCGTCACGTATTTTGGGGGGTTTTCCTGAATTTAAGGTGTTTCAATGTTTTTGGGGGGGGAACTCGATGAGCTTTTTGTGCATTTTTATGTTTTTGGGGATTAACCTGGGGTTTTGGGGGTGTCCATGACTTATTTAGGTCCCACTGGGGGATCCCGTGAGGGATTCTGGATCCCAGCTCCATTTTTGGGGTGGTCCCAAAGGACTTTCAGGGGTTTCCCCTTGATTTTTGGGGTGGTGCCCCTGGATTTTTGGGGTGGTACCCATGGGTTTTGGGGTACCCATGGATTTTTGGGGTGTTTCCCATGGATTTTTGGTGTACCCATGGATTTTGGGTTACCCATGGATTTTTGGGGTGGTTCCCATGGATTTTTGGGGTTCCCATGGATTTTTGTGGTACCCATGGATTTTTGGGGTGGTACCCATGGATTTTGGGGCCCACCTGACCAGGAAGCTCTGGGGCAGCCCCCCACTGAAGCCGGGGGTCCAGGCGAGGCTGAGGGAGGTGGGGGTGGCCTCCAGCACCTGCAGGTCCCGGGGGGGGTCTGGGCGGTCTGAAGGGGGGGGGGGGGCGAGGGTCAGATGTCACCCCCCTGTCCCCCCAGTGCCCCCTGTATCTCCCCCAGTGCCACCAGTATTAGCCCAATGCTCCCAGTATGCTTCCCAGTGCCTCCAAAATCTTCCAGTGCCCCCCAGTATCCCTCTGATGCTTCTCAACATCTTCCCAGTGCCTCCCAGTACCCTCCCACTGTCCCCTGATATCCTCCCAGTTCCCCCAGTATCCTCGCAGTAACCCCCTATATTGTCCCAGTGCTCCCAGTATCTTTCAAGTGCCTCCAAAATCTCCCCAGTGTCCCCCAGTATCCCTCCGATGCCCCTCAGTGTCTTCCCAGTGACCCTCACTATCCCCCTGTACTGTCCCAGTGCTCCCATTATCACTCCCAGTGCTCCTAAAATCTTCCCAGTGCCCCCCACTATCCCCCCAATGCCCCCTGTATTGCCCCAGTGCTCCCAGTATCACTCTGGGTGCCCTTAAAATCTTCCCAGTGCCCCCCTGTATTGTCCCAGTGTCCCCCAGAATTCCCCCACTGCTCCCAGTATCACTCCCAGTGCCTCCAAAATCTCCCCAGTGCCCTCCAGTATCCTCCCAGTGCCCCCCAGTATCTCCCCAGTGCTCCCTGTAGCCCTCCCAGTGCCCTCAGAGTGCCCCCGAGTGCTGTCCAATCTCACCCCAGTTCCTCCCAGCACCACACTCCCCCCGATACCAGTCCCACCAGTCCCTCCCCCCAGCACCAGTACAGCCCAGTACCGGCCAGTTGGAGCTTCATGTGGCGTCGCACGGTGCCCAGGGGGTTCTGGGCCACGCAGACAATGTTGTCGAGGGTCCAGTTGCGGGGCCGGTTCTTGTACTGGTCCCAGTTGCGGGACTGGTCCCAGCGGCGGTACTGGGCCCGCTCCAGGCTGACGTTGGTCACGGTGAGGACGCTACTGGTCCAGGGCCCCTCGCGCCACTGGTGCCACTGGAACCTGCGGCACAACTGGGAACCGTCAGGGCTGAACTGGGACCGGTTGGGGCTGAACTGGGACCAGTTGGGGCGGTGCTGGGACTAGCTGGGGCAGTACTAGGACCAGTTGGGGCAGTACTGGGACCAGTTGGGGATGAACTGGGACCGGCTGGGGCAATACTGGGACCAGTTGGGGCAGAACTGGATTCCAGTTGCCCTGGTTGGCCCCGGCTGGGTCCTGTTGGGTCTGGTTGAATCTGATTGGCCCTGATTGGCCATGGTTGGCCCCTATTGGCCCTGGTTGGGTCCTATTGGCTCTGGTTGGCCCTGATTGGGTCCTGTTGGCCCTGCTTGGCCCCTATTGGCTCTGGTTGGCCCTGTTTGGCCCTGGTTGGACCCTATTGGGTCTGGTTGGGCCCTATTGGGTCTGGTTGGCCCTGATTGGGTCCTGTTGGCCCTGCTTGGCCCCTATTGGCTCTGGTTGGACCCTATTGGCCCTGGTTGGGTCTGGTTGGCCCCTATTGACCCTGGTTGGCCCCTATTGGGTCTGGTTGGCCCCACATGGCCCTGGTTGGCCCTGCTTGGCCCCTATTGGCCCTGGTTGGGTCTGGTTGGCCCCACATGGCCCTGGTTGGCCCTGGTTGGATCGTATTGGCCCTGGTTGGCCCCTATTGACCCTGGCTGGGCCCTATTGGCCCTGGTTGGGTCTGGTTGGCCCCTATTGACCCTGGTTGGCCCCTATTGGGTCTGGTTGGCCCCACATGGCCCTGGTTGGCCCTGCTTGGCCCCACATGGCCCCAGTTGGCCCTGGTTTAGTTCAGTTGGCTCTGGTTGAATCTGATTGGCCCTGGTTGGCCCTGGTTGGCCCTATTGGCCCTGGTTGGCCCCTATTGGCCCTGGTTGGCCCTGCTTGGCCCCACATGGCCCCAGTTGGCCCTGGTTTAGTTCAGTTGGCTCTGGTTGGATCTGATTGGCCCTGGTTGGCCCTGGTTGGCCCCTATTGGCCCTGGTTGGCCCCTATTGGCCCTGGTTGGCCCTGCTTGGCCCCACATGGCCCCAGTTGGCCCTGGTTTAGTTCAGTTGGCTCTGGTTGGATCTGATTGGCCCTGGTTGGCCCTGGTTGGGCCCTGATTGGCCCTGGTTGGCCCTGTTTGAGCCCTATTGGCTGTCATTGACCACGGTTGGGCGCTGTTGGATCCGATTGGCCCTAGTTGGCCCTGGTTGGGCCCTACGAGATCTCATTGGCCGTCACCAGCCCCATTGGCCCCTGCTTGACCCCATTCGGCCCACAGCCGGGCCCGATTGGCCGCAGCTGCCCCCCCCGCTTGGCTCCTATTGGCCCCCGGAGGCCCCAAATTAGCCCTGGCAGCCCCTGATTGGCCCCCGGGCTGTCCCACGTGACCAGGTTACCTGTCCTCATTGGGCGGCAGCGCTCGGCCCCGGTGCTCCCAGTGCAGCTGCACCCCGGGGACCCCCCGGGCGCGGCACCGCAACTGGGCCGTGTCCGCCCCGTCCGGCACCGGCACCGCCCCCGGCTCCGCCCAAGGCTCCGCCCCCGGCTCCGCCTCCAGCTCGGGGCCATCTTGGGGGGGGGGGGGGAGGGGTCAGAAATGGGGGGGCGGCCACCTATTGGGTGCTCCCCCCCTTGGGTGTCTCATATTGGGTGTCCCCCCTTGGGTGCCCCCCCCATTGGGTGCCCCCCCATTGGATGCCCTCCTATTGGGTGCCCCCCCATTGGGTGCCCCCCCCTTGGGTGTCCTCCTATTGGGTACTCCCCATTGGGTGCCCTCCCATTGGGTGCCCCCCATTGGGTGCCCCCCCCATTGGGTGTCTCCCATTGGGTGTCCTCCTGTTGGGTGCCCTCCTATTGGGTGCCGCCCCATTGGGTGCCCCCCCATTGGGTACTCCCCCACTTGGGTGTCCTCCTATTGGGTGCCCCCCCATTGGGTGTCCTCCTATTGGGTGTCTCCCATTGGGTGCCCCCCCATTGGGTGCCCCCCCACTGGTTGTCCCCCCATTTGGTATCCTCCATTGGGTGCCCCCCCGTTGGGTGTCTCCCATTGGGTGTCCTCCTATTGGGTGCCCCCCCCATTGGGTGCCCCCCCCATTGGGTGCCCCCCATTGGGTGCCCTCCTATTGGGTGTCTCCCATTGGGTGCCCCCCCATTGGGTGCCCCCCCCCTTGGGTGTCCTCCTATTGGGTGTCCTCCTATTGGGTGCCCCCCCATTGGGTGCCCCCCCCATTGGGTGCCCCCCATTGGGTGTCCTCCTTTTGGGTGTCCCCCATTGGGTGCCCCCCCCATTGGGTGCCCCCCTTGGGTGTCCTCCTTTTGGGTGTCCCCCCCTTGGGTGCCCCCCCCACTGGGTGTCCTCCTATTGGGTGTCCCCCATTGGGTGCCCCCCCATTGGGTGCCTCCCCATTGGGTGTCCTCCTTTTGGGTGTCCCCCCATTGGGTGCCCCCCCCTTGGGTGTCTCCCATTGGGTGCCCCCCCATTGGGTGCCCCCCCCATTGGGTGTCCTCTATTGGGTGCCCCCCCATTGGGTGCCCCCCCCCTTGGGTGTCCTCCTGTTGGGTGCCCCCCATTGGGCGCCCCCCATTGGGTGTCTCCCATTGGGTGTCCTCCTATTGGGTGCCCCCCCACTGGTTGTCTCCCACTGGGTGCCCCCCCACTGGTTGTCCCCCTATTTGGTATCCTCCATTGGGTGCCCCCCCATTGGGTGTCTCCCATTGGGTGTCTCCCATTGGGTGCCCCCCCATTAAGTGCCCCCCCATTGGGTGCCCCCCATTGGGTGTCCTCCTATTGGGTGTCCTCCCTTGGGTGCCCCCCCCATTGGGTGTCCTCCTATTGGGTGTCTCCCATTGGGTGTCTCCCATTGGGTGCCCCCCCCATTGGGTGCCCCCCCCATTGGGTGCCCCCCATTGGGTGTCCTCCTATTGGGTGTCTCCCATTGGGTGCCCCCCCCATTGGGTATCCTCCTATTGGGTGTCCTCCATTGGGTGCCCCCCCCATTAGGTGTCCCCCCCATTGGGTGTCCTCCTATTGGGTGCCCCCCCCATTGGGTGCCCCCCCCATTGAGTGTCCCCCATTGGGTGCCCCCCCCATTAGGTGTCCCCCCCATTGGGTGTCCTCCTATTGGGTGTCCCCCATTGGGTGCCCCCCCCATTGGGTGTCTCCCATTGGGCGTCCTCCTAGTGGGTGTCCCACCTTGGGTGCCCCCCCCATTGGGTGCCCCCCCTTGGGTGTCCTCCTTTTGGGTGTCCCCCCTTGGGTGCCCCCCCCATTGGGTGTCTCCCATTGGGTGCCCCCCCCATTGAGTGTCCTCTATTGGGTGCCCCCCCCTTGGGTGTCCTCTATTGGGTGCCCCCCTTGGGTGCCCCCCCATTGGGTGCTCCCCCATTGGGTGCCCCCATTGGGCGTCCTCCTATTGGGTGCCCCCCCATTGGGTGCCCTCCACTGGGTGCCCCCCCTTGGGTGTCCTCCTGTTGGGTGCCCCCCATTGGGTGTCCCCCATTGGGTGCCCCCCCCATTGGGTTCCCCCCCCTTGGGTGCCCCCCCCATTGGGTGCCCCCCCCATTGGGTGTCCTCCTATTGGGTGTCTCCCATTGGGTGCCCCCTATTGGGTCCCCCCCCCATTGGGTGTCCTCCTATTGGGTGTCCTCTATTGGGTGCCCCCCCTTGGGTGTCCTCCTTTTGGGTGTCCCCCCTTGGGTGCCCCCCCCATTGGGTGTCTCCCATTGGGTGCCCCCCCCTTGGGTGTCCTCCTATTGGGTGCCCCCCATTGGGTGCCCCCCCAATTGGGTGCTCCCCATTGGGCGTCCTCCTATTGGGTGCCTCCCCACTGGGTGTCTCCCCACTTGGTATCCTCCATTGGGCGCCCCCCCATTGGGTGTCTCCCATTGGGTGCCCCCCCATTAAGTGCCCCCCCATTGGGTGCCCCCCATTGGGTGCCCCCCCATTGGGTGTCCTCCTTTTGGGTGCCCCCCCATTGGGTGCCCCCCCCTTGTGTGTCTCCCATTGGGTGCCCCCCCACTGGGCACCCCCCATTGGCTTCCCTCCCCATTGGGTGCCCCCCCATTGATGCCCCCCATTGCGTGCCCCCGCACTGGGCACCCCCCCTTTGGATCTCCCCCATATCACCCCCCCCAAAAATCTCCCCCCCATTGTCCCCCCCCCATATTCCCCCCCAAGTCCTCCCCCATCACCCCCCTCCCCCCCCATAGTTCCCCTCCCCCTCCCATTTACCCCCCCCTTTTTTTTTTCTCCCCCCACCCCCCCCCCGGCACTCACAGCGCACGATGAGGCGGACGATGGCTCGGGCCGGGGGGGCCACCCCGGTGTCCACCAGGCACTCGTAGGCCCCCCCCAGGTCCCGGCGCGTCCCCCGCACCCGTAGGCGCCCCACGGGGGCCCCCCCCTCAGGCTGCAGCTCCGCCGGCAGCTCCCCGGGCGCCCCCCCCTCCTCGGCCTCCGCCTGCGGGGAGGGGGAATGTGGGGACCCCCCCCCGTGCCCCCCCCCCATGGTCCCACGTCCCCCTGGCCCCCCCAGTTTCTCCCCATGGCCCCCCATATCCCCATGGCCCCCCCCCCGTGCCCCCATTTACCCCCCCCACATCCTCCATATCCCCAATGCCCCCCCATGGCCCTCCCCCACTCCCATATTCCCCCCAATGCCCCCCCCATGGCCCCCCCACTCCTATATTCCCCCCATTGCCCCCCCCATGGTCCCCCCACCCCAAAGCTCCCCCACCCCAATATCCCCCCACCCCAATGTCCCCCCATGTCCCCCCCACCCCATTGCCTCCCCCACCCCAAAGTCCCCCCCACCCCAATGCTCCCCCAACCCAATTATCCCCCCAATGCCCCCCCACCCCATTGTCCCCCCGAACCCCAATGCCCCCCCACTCCAATTATCCCCCCCACCCCAGTGTCCCCCCCACCCCAATTATCCCCCCAATGTCCCCCCACCCCAATGCCCCCCCACCCCAAAGCTCCCCCACCCCAATAGCCCCACCCCAATGTCCCCCCATGTCCCCCCACCCCAATGACCCCCCCACCCCAATGTCCCCCCCACCCCAACATCCCCCCTCCACAATTATCCCCCCATGTGCCCCTCAACCCATTGCCCCCCCACCCCAAAGCCCCCCCAACCCCAATTATCCCCCCCAATGCCCCCCCACCCCAATATCCCCCACACCCCAATGTCCCCCCATGTCCCCCCCACCCCAATGACCCCCCCACCCCAATTATCCCCCCCAATGCCCCCCCACCCCAATATCCCCCCACCCCAATGTCCCCCCAAATACCCCCCCAACCCCAATGCCCCCCCACCCCAATGTCCCCCCCACCCCAATATCCCCACCCCAATGCCCCCCCACCCCAATGCCCCCCACCCCAATGCCCCCCCACCCCAGTGTCCCCCCATGTCCCCCCCACCCCAATGTCCCCCCCCACCCCAATGACCCCCCCCCACCCCAATTCCCCCCCCGCCCCATACCAGGCGCCCCCAGCGCAGGCAGCCGGGGGCAGGGGGGAGCCCTGGGCCTCGCACAGCAGCTCCCCCGCGCCCCCCTCGTCCACCAGCACCGGGTCGGGGGCGCGCACGATCACCGGGGGGTCTGGGGGTTATAGGGTCAGGGGTCAGGGGTCACGGGGGCAGGGGGCAGGGGGGCAGGGGGGCAGGGGTCAGAGGGATGGGGGTAATAGGGGGTTATAGGGTGTCATAAGGGGTTATGGGGTCGCCATAAAGGGCTATGGGGTCACCATAAAGGGTTATGGGGTGTCATAAAGGGGTTATAGGGTGCCCTAAAGGGTTGTGGGGTCACCATAAGGGGTTATGGGGTGACCTAAAGGGGTTATAGGGTGCCATAAAGGGCTATAGGGTGCCGTACAGGGTATGGGGTGTCATAAGGGGTTATAGGGTGCCATAAAGGGGTTATAGGGTGCCATAAGGGGCTATGGGGTGTCATAAGGGGTTATAGGGTGCCCTAAAGGGGTTATAGGGTGCCCTAAAGGGCTATGGGGTGTCAGAAGGGGCAATGGGGTCACCATAAGGGGTGATAGGGTGCCATAAGGGGGTTATAGGGATGCCATATAGGGCTATGGGGTCCCCTAAAGGGGTTATAGGGTGCCATAAAGGGTTATGGGGTCGCCATAAGGGGTTATGGGGTGCCCAAGGGGTTATAGGGTGCCATAAAGGGTTATAGGGTCTCCATAAGGGGCTATGGGGTGTCATAAGGGGTTATAGGGTGCCATAAAGTGCTATAGGGTGCCATAAGGGGTTATAGGGTGCCATAAAGGGTTATGGGGTCGCCATAAGGGGTTATGGGGTGCCCAAGGGGTTATAGGGTGCCATAAAGGGTTATAGGGTCTCCATAAGGGGCTATGGGGTGTCATAAGGGGTTATAGGGTGCCCTAAAGGGGTTATAGGGTGCCATAAAGGGCTATGGGGTCCCCTAAAGGGGTTATAGGGTGTCATAAAGGGCTATGGGGTCGCCATAAGGGGTTATAGGGTGCCATAAAGTGGTTATAGGGACCCCATAAGGGGCTATGGGGTGTCATAAGGGGTTATAGGGTGTCATAAAGGGGTTATAGGGTGCCATAAAGGGCTGTGGGGTGCCATAAAGGGCTATAGGGTTGACTTCAGGGGGCTGTGGGGTTCCTATATGGGGCTATGGGGTGCCATAAAGGGATATGGGGCTGTCATAAGGGGCTATAGGGTGCTGTGGGGCCCTATAGGGTACAATGGGGCCCTATAGAGTATCATACAGCCCTATAGGGTACAATGCGGTCCCATAGCGTTCTGTGGGGCCCCATAGGATAGGATGGGGCCCTACAGGGTACGATGGGGGCCCTATAGTGTGCAACGGGGGCCTGTAGGGTACGATAGGGGACCAGAGGGTGTTGTAGGGCCCTATAGGGTAGGATGGGGCTGTATAGGGTACGACGGGGCGCCGAAGGGGACAATGGGGTCCTATAATGTACAGCGATGGCCCTATAGGGTACTGTGGGGCCCCATGGGGTATTGTAGGGCCCTATAGGGTATTGTAGGGCCCTGTAGGGTAGGATGGGGCCCCATAGGGTAGGATGGGGCCCTATAGGGTACAAAGGGCCCTACAGAGTACAAAGGGGCCCTATAGGGTACAGAGGGGCCCTATAGAGTACAAAGGGGCTCTATAGGGTACAGAGGGGCCCTATAGGGTACAGAGGGGCTGTATAGGGTACAAAGGGCCCTATAGGGTACAAAGGGGCCATATACGGTACAAGGGGGCCCTATAGGGTACAGAGGGGCCCTATAGAGTACAAAGGGGCTCTATAGGGTACAAAGACACCCTATAGGGTACAGAGGGGCTGTATAGGGTACAAAGGAGCCCTATAGGGTACAAGGGGACCCTATAGGGTACAAAGACACCCTGTAGGGTACAGAGGGACCCTATAGCATACAGAGAGGCTCTATAGGGTACAAAGGGGCCTACAGTGTACAAAGGAGCCCTATAGGGTACAAAGGGGTCCTATATAGTGCAAAGGGCCCTATAGAGTACAAAGGGGCGTTATAGGGTACAGAGGGGCCCTGTAGGGTACAGAGGGGCCTTATAGAGTACAAAGGGGCCCTATAGTGTACAAAGACACCCTATAGGGTACAGAGGGGCCCTATAGGGTACGGAGGGGCCCTATAGGATACAAAGGGGCTCTATAGGGTATAAAGGGGCGCTATAGGGTACAGAGGGGCCCTATAGGGTACAGAGGGGGCCCTATAGAGTACAAAGGAACCCTATAGGGTACAAAGGGACGCTATAGGGTACAGAGAGGCCTTATAGCGTACAAAGGGGTCCTATAGTGTACAAAGACACCTTATAGGGTACAAAGGGGCCCTATAGGGTACAGAGGGGCCCTGTAGGGTACGGAGGGGCCCTGTAGGATACAAAGGGGCCTTATAGAGTACAAAGGGGCCCTATAGAGTACAAAGACACCCTGTAGGGTACAGAGGGACCCTATAGGATACAAAGGGGCTCTATAGGGTACAAAGGGGCGCTATAGGGTACAGAGGGGCTGTATAGGGTCCAAGGGGGCCCTATAGGGTACAGAGGGGCTCTATAGGATACAAAGGGGTCCTATATAGTCAAAGGGCCCTACAGAGTACAAAAGGGCGTTATAGGGTACAGAGGGGCCCTATAGGGTACAAAGGGGCCCTATAGAGTACAAAGGGGCCCTATAGTGTACAAAGACACCCTATAGGGTACAGAGGGGCTGTATAGCGTACAGAGGCGCCCTATAGAGTACAAAGGAACCCTATAGGGTACAAAGGGGTCCTATATAGTGCAAAGGGCCCTGTAGAGTACAAAGGGGCATTATAGGGTACAGAGAGGCCCTACAGGGTACGAAGGTGCCCTACAGGGTACAAGGGGGCCCTATAGCATACAGAGGGGCTCTATAGGGTACAAAGGGCCCTATAGTGTACAAAGACACCCTATAGGGTACAGAGGGGCTGTATAGGGTACAAGGGGGCCCTGTAGGGTACAGAGGGGCCCTATAGGGTACAGAGGGGCTGTATAGGGTACAAGGGGGCCCTATAGGGTACAAGTGGGCCCTATAGGATACAAAGAGGCCCTATAGGGTACAGAGGGACCCTATAGCATACAGAGGGGCTCTATAGGGTACAAAGGGCCCTACAGTGTACAAAGGAGCCCTATAGGGTACAAAGGGGTCCTATATAGTGCAAAGGGCCCTATAGAGTACAAAGGGGCCCTATAAGGTACAGAGGGGCTCTATAGGGTACAAACGGGCCCTATAGGGTACAGAGGAGCTCTATAGGGTACAAAGGGGTCCTATATAGTCAAAGGGCCCTATAGAGTACAAAGGGGCCTTATAGGGTACAGAGGGGCCCTATAGAGTACAAAGGGGCCCTATAGTGTACAAAGACACCCTATAGGGTACAGAGGGGCTGTATAGGGTACAATGGGGCCCTATAGAGTACAAAGGAGCCCTATAGGGTACAAAGGGGTCCTATAGGATACGAGGGGGCCCTATAGGGTACAAGGGGTCCCTATAGAATACAGAGGGGCCCTATAGGGTACAAAGGGGCCCTATAAAGTACAGAGGGGCCCTATAGGGTACAAAGGGGTCCTATAGGATACGAGGGGGCCCTATAGGGTACAAGGGGTCCCTATAGAATACAGAGGGGCCCTATAGGGTACAGAGGGGCCCTATAGAGTACAAGGGGGCCCTATAGGGTACAAAGGGGCCCTATAGGGTACAAAGGGGTCCTATAGGATACAGAGGGGCCCTATAGGATACAAAGGGGCCCTATAGGGTCCAAGGGGGCCCTATAGGGTCCGAAGGGCCCTATAGGGCCGGGGTGCTCACAGTGCACCGTCAGGCGCAGGTGGGCGCTGGCCGAGCCCTGTGCGTTGTGGCAGCGCACCCCATAGGTGCCGGCGTCCCCCCGGGACACGTTGGAGATCTCCAGGGCCCCCCCCGCCAGCAGCCGGTGCCGGGGGGACCCCTCTGGGGGGGGCGGGGCCAAGGAAAAGGGGGCGGGGTCAGAGGGGGCGTGGTCATAAAGGGGCGGGGTCATGGGGAGGGGTCACGGGAGGGGGCGGGGCTTGCTGCCCCTCCTCCTCCCGGTGACCCCAAATCTGACCGGTGGCCATACGGCCCCCTCCCAGTGCTCCCAGTAAGCATAGAGCCCCGTACCAGTGCTCCCAGTAAGCATAGAGCCCCATCCCAGTGCTCCCAGTAAGCATAGAGCCACTTCCCAGTGCTCCCAGTAAGCATAGAGACCCCTCCCAGTGCTCCCAGTAAGCATAGAGCTCCCTCCCAGTGCTCCCAGTAAGCATAGAGCCCCGTACCAGTGCTCCCAGTAAGCACAGAGCTCCCTCCCAGTGCTCCCAGTAACCACACAGCCCCTTCCCAGTGCCTCCCAGTAACCACACAACCCCTTCGCAGTGCTCCCAGTAAGCACACAGCCACTTCCCACTGCTCCCAGTAAGCACAGAGCTCCCTCCCAGTGCTCCCAGTAAACATAGAGCCCCCTTCTAGTGCTCCCAGTAAGCATAGAGACCCTTCCCAGTGCTCCCAGTAAGCATAGAGCCACTTCCCAGTGCTCCCAGTAAGCACACAGCCCCCTCCCAGTGCTCCCAGTAAGCATAGAGACCCTTCCCAGTGCTCCCAGTAAGCACACAGCCCCCTCCCAGTGCTCCCAGTAAGCATAGAGCTCCCTCCCAGTGCTCCCAGTAAGCATAGAGCCACTTCCCAGTGCTCCCAGTAAGCATAGAGCTCCCTCCCAGTGCTCCCAGTAAGCATAGAGCCACTTCCCAGTGCTCCCAGTA
The DNA here is from genome assembly GCF_963932015.1 of Anas acuta. Taxonomy (NCBI): domain Eukaryota; kingdom Metazoa; phylum Chordata; class Aves; order Anseriformes; family Anatidae; genus Anas; species Anas acuta. The sequence continues at coordinate 294,961 of NC_089011.1, read as the reverse complement.
AGCACACAGCCGCCTCCCAGTGCTTCCAGTAAGCATAGAGACCCCTCCCAGTGCTCCCAGTAAGCATAGAGCCACTTCCCAGTGCTCCCAGTAAGCACACAGCCCCCTCCCAGTGCTCCCAGTAATCATAGAGCCACTTCCCAGTGCTCCCAGTAAGCATAGAGCTCCCTCCCAGTGCTCCCAGTAAGCACAGAGCCTCCTCCCGGTGCTCCCAGTAACCACAATGCCCCCTCCCAGTGCTCCCAGGAACCCCGTATCCCCCTTTTAGTGCCTCCCAGTGCACCCCAGTACCCCCATATCCCCCTCCCAGTGCCCCCCAGTACCCCCACACCCCCTCCCAATACCTCCCAGTTCAACCCAGTACCCCCATATCCCCCTCCCAGTGCCCCCCAGTACCCCTACACCCCCTCCCAGTGCCTCCCAGTTCCCCCCAGTACCCCCGCACCCCCTCCTAGTGCCTCCCAGTGCCTCCAAGTTCCCCCCAGTACCCCTGTATCCCCCTCCCAGTGTCCCCCAGTAACCCCACACCCCCTCCCAGTGCCTTCCAGTGCCTCCCAGTGCCTCCCAGTTCCCCCCAGTACCCCCGTATCCTCCTCCCAGTTCCCCCCAGTACCCCCATATCCCCCTCCCAGTGCCTCCCAGTGCCCCTGCACCCACTCCCAGTGCCTCCCAGTACCCCTGTATCCCCCTCCCAGTGTCCCCCAGTACCCCCACACCCCCTCCCAGTGCCCCCCAGTACCCCTACACCCCCTCCCAGTGCCTCCCAGTGCCTCCCAGTGCCTCCCAGTGCCTCCCAGTGCCGCTCACCGGGCTGCAGGGGGCGCCCGTCCAGGCTCCAGGCGCAGGCGTCCACGGGGGGGTGGGCGAGGACGGCGAGGGGCAGCCGGGCCCCCCCGTGCTCCAGCGCCACCACCTCGGCCCCCGCCCCCTCCGTGAACTGGGGAGCGTCTGGGGGGGGGGGGGCAGTGCTCCCAGTTAGTCCCGGGGTCCTCCCAGTAAGCCCCAGGGGCCTCCCAGTGCCTCCCAGTAACACTCAGAGCCCTCCCAGTAAGCCCCAGGGGACTCCCAGTAAGCCCCAGAGGCCTCCCAGTAACACTCAGAGCCCTCCCAGTAAGCCCCAGGGGACTCCCAGTAACATCCAGGGCCTCCCAGTAACCTCCAGGGGCCTCCCAGTAACCCTCAGGGGACACCCAGTAACCTCCAGGGCCCTCCCAGTAAGCCCCAGGGGACTCCCAGTACCCTCCAGTGCCTCCCAGTAACCTCCAGGGGCCTCCCAGTAACCCTCAGGGGACACCCAGTAACCTCCAGGGCCCTCCCAGTAAGCCCCAGGGGACTCCCAGTACCCTCCAGTGCCTCCCAGTAACCTCCAGGGTCCTCCCAGTAACCCTCAGGGGACACCCAGTAACCTCCAGGGCCCTCCCAGTAACCTCCAGGGGCCTCCCAGTAACCCTCAGGGGACACCCAGTAACCTCCAGGGCACTCCCAGTAAGCCCCAGGGGCCTCCCAGTAACATCCAGGGCCTCCCAGTAACCTCCAGGCACCTCCCAGTAACCCTCAGGGGACACCCAGTAACCTCCAGGGCCCTCCCAGTAAGCCCCAGGGGACTCCCAGTAACCTCCAGGGCCTCCCAGTAACATCCAGGGCCTCCCAGTAACCTCCAGGGGCCTCCCAGTAACCTCTAGGGCCTGCCCCGTAAGCCCCAGGGGCCCCCCAATAACCTCCAGGGGCCTCCCAGTAAGCCCCAGGGGACTCCCAGTAACCCTCAGTGCCTTTCCAGTGCCTCCCAGTAACCTCCAGGGCCTGCCCAGTAACCCCCACAGTCCTCCCAGTAACCCCCAGGGGACACCCAGTAACCTCTAGGGTCTGCCCAGTAACCTCCCAGTACCTCCCAGTAACACTCAGTGCCCTCCCATTAACCCCCGGTGCCATCCCAGTGCCTCCCAGTAAGCCCCAGGGGCCTCCCAGTAACCCTCAGGGAACTCCCAGTAACCTCTAGGGTCTGTCCAGTAACCCCAGGGCCTGCCCAGTAAGCCCCAGTGGCCTTCCAGTAACCCCCACAGCCCTCCCAGTAACCTCCAGGGCCTGCCCAGTAAGCCCCAGGCTCTCCCAGTAACCCTCAGTGCCCACCCAGTAGCTCCCAGTGCCCTCACAGTGCCTCCCAGTAACAGTCAGAGCCCTCCCAGTAAGCCCCAGGGGCCTCCCAGTAACATCCAGGGCCTCCCAGTAACCTCCAGGCGCCTTCCAGTAACCCTCAGGTGACACCCAGTAACCTCCAGGGCCCTCCCAGTAAGCCCCAGGGGACTCCCAGTACCCTCCAGTGCCTCCCAGTAAGCCCCAGGGGCCCCCCAGTAACCTCCAGGGGCCTCCCAGTAAGCCCCAGGGGACTCCCAGTGCCTCCCAGTAACATTCAGAGCCCTCCCAGTAAGCCCCAGAGGACTCCCAGTAACCTCCAGAGGCCTCCTGGTAACCCACAGTGCCTCCTCAGTGCCTCCCAGTAACCTCCAGGGCCTGCCCAGTAACCCCAGGGCCTGCCCAGTAACCCCCAGGGTCTGCCCAGTAACCTCCAAGGGACTCCCAGTGAGCTCCAGGGCCCTCCCAGTAACCGCCAGGGGACTCCCAGTACCTCCCAGTAACACTCAGTGCCCTCCCAGTAACCCCCAGTGCCATCTCAGTGCCTCCCAGTAAGCCCCAGGGGCCTCCCAGTAACCCCCAGTGGCCTTCCAGTAACCCCCACAGCCCTCCCAGTAACCTCCAGGGCCTGCCCAGTAAGCCCCAGGCTCTCCCAGTAACCCTCAGTGCCCACCCAGTAGCTCCCTGTGCCCTCCCAGTGCCTCCCAGTAACACTCAGAGCCCTCCCAGTAAGCCCCAGGGGACTCCCAGTAACCTCCAGGGGCCTCCCAGTAACCCTCAGGGGACACCCAGTAACATCCAGGGCCCTCCCAGTAAGCCCCAGGGGACTCCCAGTAAACCTCAGTGCCCTCCCAATGCCTCCCAGTGAGTCCCGGGGCCCTCCCAGTAAGCCCCAGGGGCCTCCCAGTAACCTCCAGTGGCCTCCCAGTAACCTCCAGGGCCTCCCAGTAACCTCCAGGGGCCTCCCGGTAACCCTCAGTGTCATCCCAGTGCCTCCCAGTGAGTCCCAGGGCCCTCCCAGTAACCTCCAGGGCCCTCCCAGTGCCTCCCAGTAAGCCCCAGGGGCATCCCAGTAAGCCTCAGTGCCCTCCCAGTGCCTCCCAGTAAGCCCCAGGGGCCTCCCCAGTAACCTCCAGGGCCTGCCCAGTAACCCTCAGTGCCCTCCCAGTGCCTCCCAGTAAGCTCCAGGGCCCTCCCAGTAACCACCAGGGGACTCCCAGTACCTCCCAGTAACACTCAGTGCCCTCCCAGTAAACCCCAGTGCCATCCCAGTGCCTCCCAGTAAGTCCCAGGGGCCTCCCAGTAACCTCCAGGGCCTACCCAGTAACCCAAGGGCCTGCCCAGTAACCCTCAGTGCCCTCCCAGTAGCTCCCAGTGCCTTCTCAGTGCCTCCCAGTAACACTCAATGCCATCCCAGTAACACCCAGGGCTCTTCCACTGCCTCCCAGTAACTTCCAGGGCCCTCCCAGTACATCTCCATTCTCTCCCGGTATACCCCAGCCCCGTCCCAGTATATCCCAGTCCCCTCCAGTCCCCTTCAATCCCCTCCCACTATACACCAGTCCCCTCCCAGTATATCCCAGTCCACTCCCATCCCCTCCCAGTATATCCCAGTCTCCCCCCAGTCCCCTCCCAGTCCCTCCCATCCCCCCCACCCCCCCAGTGCCCCCCCCACTCCCCTCCCAGTGCCTCCCAGTGCCTCCCAGTATATCCCACACCCCCCCCTACTCCCCTCCCAGTGCCTCCCAGTGCCTCCCAGTATATCCCACACCCCCCCCCACTCCCCTCCCAGTGCCTCCCAGTCCCCTCCCAGTATATCCCACCCCCCCACCCCTCCCCACTCCCCTCCCAGTGCCTCCCAGTGCCTCCCAGTATATCCCACTCCCCCCCCCACTCCCCTCCCAGTGCCTCCCAGTGCCTCCCAGTATATCCCACACCCCCCCCACTCCCCTCCCAGTGCCTCCCAGTCCCCTCCCAGTATATCCCACCCCCCCCACCCCCCCACTCCCCTCCCAGTGCCTCCCAGTGCCTCCCAGTATATCCCACACCCCCCCCACTCCCCTCCCAGTGCCTCCCAGTCCCTCCCAGTTCCTCCCACTCCCCCCCACCCCCCCCAGTGCCCCCCCCACTCCCCTCCCAGTGCCTCCCAGTATATCCCACTCCCCTCCCAGTGCCTCCCAGTGCCTCCCAGTGCCTCCCAGTATATCCCACTCCCCCCCCATCCCCTCCCAGTGCCTCCCAGTGCCTCCCAGTATATCCCACTCCCCCCCCACCCCCTCCCAGTGCCTCCCAGTGCCTCCCAGTACATCCCACTCCCCCCCCACTCCCCTCCCAGTGCCTCCCAGTGCCTCCCAGTGCCTCCCAGTATATCCCACACCCCCCCCCACTCCCCTCCCAGTGCCTCCCAGTGCCTCCCAGTACATCCCACTCCCCCTCCACTCCCCTCCCAGTGCCTCCCAGTCCCTCCCAGTATATCCACTCCCCCCCCCAGTCCCCTCCCAGTGCCTCCCAGTGTCTCCCAGTATATCCCAATACCCCCCCACTCCCCTCCCAGTGCCTCCCAGTGCCTCCCAGTACAAACCAGTGCCTCCCAGTGCCCCCCCACCCCCTCCCAGTCCCCCCCAGTTCCCCTCCCATCCCCTCCCAGTCCCTCCCAGTATATCCCAATACCCCCCCACTCCTCCCCACTCCCCCCCCCACCCCCCCCCCACCCCCTCCCAGTGCCTCCCAGTGGCTCCCAGTGCGACTCACGGCGCAGGGCCAGGCGGTGGGAGGCGCTGACGGCCACCCCCAGGGGGGCGCTGGTGGCCCTGCAGGTCAGGAGCTCGCCCTGCTCGGCCAGCGCCGGCCGCAGCCGCAGGCGGGACCCCGCTGTCACCCCCCCGAACGCCCCCGGGGACAGGGGCAGCGGCTCCCCCGGCACCCTGGGGACAAGGGGACACGGGGGGGGGGGTTGGGGACATTGCGGACATTGGGGACATTCAGGGGGTTGGGGACATTTGGGGAGGTTGGGGACATTGGGGATGTTGGGGACATTGGGGACATCGGGGACATTCAGGGGGTTGGGGACATTGGGGACATTAGGGACATTGGGGACATCGGGGAGGTTGGGGACATGAGGGACATGGGGGGACTATAGGGTCATTGGGGACATCAGGGATGTTGGGGACATGAGGGACATTCGGGAGGTTGGGGACATTGGGGACATTTGGGGACAATGGGAATGTTGGGGACATTGGGGACATTAGGGACGTTGGGGACATCGGGGACATTTGGGGACAGTGGGGATGTTGGGGACAATAGGGATGTTGGGGACATTGGGGACATTCAGGGGGTTGGGGACAGCGGGGACATTCAGGGGGTTGGGGACATTTGGGGAGGTTGGGGACATTGGGGATGTTGGGGACATTGGGGACATTCAGGGGGTTGGGGACATTTGGGGAGGTTGGGGACATTGGGGACATTGGGGACATTGGGGACATGAGGTACCTGGGGGGACTATGGGGTCATTGGGGATGTTGATGAGGTTGGGGACATTGGGGACATTGGGGACATTCAGGGGGTTGGGGACATTGGGGACATTAGGGACATTGGGGACATTTGGGGACAGTGGGGGTGTTGGGGACACGTTGGGGACATTGGGGACATCAGGGACATGGGGGGACTATGGTTGGGGACAATAGGGATGTTGGGGACATTGGGGACATTGGAGATGTTGGGGATAGTGGGGACAGCGGGAACATTGGGGACATCAGGGACATTGAGGATGTGGGGACAGTGGGGACATGAGGGACATGGGGGGACTATGGGGTCATTGGGGTCAATAGGGATGTTGGGGACAGGCGGGGACATTTGGGGACAATGGGGAGGTTGGGGACATTGGGGACACCAGGGACATTGGGGACACTGGGGACATGAGGGACATGGGGGGACTATGGGGTCATTGGGGACAATAAGGATGTTGGGGACATCGGGGACAATAGGGACACTGGGGACAGTGGGGACATTGGGGACAATAGGGACGTTGGGGACAATAGGGACATTGGGGATATCGGGGACATTGGGGACATTGGGGAGGTTGGGGACATTGGGGACACCATGGACACAGGGACACCAGGGACATTGGGGACATGTTGGGGACATTGGAGACATGGGGGACACCAGGGACACAGGGGACATGAGGGACATAGGGGGACAATGGGCTAATTGGGGACATTGGGGATATTGGGGACACATTGGGGACATCGGGGACATTGGGGACAGTGGGGATGTTGGGGATGTCGGGGACATGGGGGCATGTTGGGGACACAGGGGACATGGGTGACATTGGGAGGATGTTGGGGACAGTGGGAAAATGGGGACATTGGGGACATGGGGAACACCAGGGACATTAAGGACATTGGGGATGTTGGGGACAGTGGGGCCACTGGGGACAGGGACCATTTGGGACCATTTGGGGCCATCGGAACCATTTGGGGCCAGGGACTATCGGGGTCATTTGGGGTCATGGGGACCATTTGGGGGCCATTTGGGGCCATTTGGGGCCATCAGAACCATTTGGGGTCAGGGACTACTGGGGCCATTTGGGCCATTTGGGACCATTTGGGGTCATTTGGGACCATTTGGGGTCATTTGGGGCCATCAGAACCGTTTGGGTCAGGGACTATTGGGGTCATTTGGGGTCATTTGGGGCTATTTGGGATCATGGGGCCATTTGGGACCATTTGGGGCCATCGGAACCATTTGGGGCCAGGGACTATTGGGGCCATTTGGGGTCATTGGGGCCATTTGGGGCCATTTGGGGTGACGGGGCCGTTTTGGGTGACGGGGCCGTTTTGGGGTGACGCACTCGATGCCGTGGCGCAGCCACTGCAGCTGTGGGGCGGGGTGGGCGCTGCCGGCGCGGCAGGTGAGGAGCTGCGGCTGCCCCAAAAGGGGCTCCGGGGGCGACATCCGACACCGTCACCGCCAGCGGGGGGACTGCGGGGGGACAGGGACCCGTCACCAACCCCATAACCGCCCATAACCGCACAGCCACCCCATAACCACCCCAAAACCACCACAACCCCCATAACCACCCCATAACCACCCCATAACCACCACAACCCATAACCACCCCAAAACCACCCCAAACCACCCAATAACCACCCCATAATCACCATCATCCTATAACCACCCCATAACCGCCCCATAACCACCCCATAACCACCCCATAACCGCCCCATAATCACCACAACCCCATAACCACCCCATAACCGCCCCATAACCATCCCATAACCACCCCATAATCACCACAACCCCATAACCACTCCGTAACCACCCCATAAACACCCCATAATCACCATCACCCCATAACCACCCCATAACCATCCCATAACCACCCCATAATAACCACCCAAAACCACCACAACCCCAAAACCACCCCATAACCACCCCATAATCACCCCATAACCACCCCACAGCCACCCCATAACCACCACAACCCCATAGCCACCCCGTAACCACCCCAAAATCACCCCATAACCACCCCATAACCACCACAACCCCATAACCACCCCATAACCCCATAACCCCCCCCTGACCCCATAACCCCCCCCGCCCCTATCCCCCCCCTCACAGAGCACGCTGATCCTGGTGGCCGCTCCCTCCCCCCCATAACCCCACAACCCCCATAACCCCATAACCCCCCCTGACCCCATAACCCCCCCCATAACCCCACAACCCCCATAACCCATACCCCCCCTGACCCCATAACCCCCCCCATAACCCCACAACCCCCATTAACCCCATAACCCCCCCTGACCCCATAACCCCCCCCATAACCCCATAACCCCAATACCCTATAACACCCCCATGACCCCCCCCGACCCCATAACCCCCCATAACCTCATAACCCCCATAACCCCATAACTCCCCCATAACCCCATAACCCCCCCCATGACCCCCCATAACCCCCCCTGACCCCCTATAACCCCATAACCCCCCATAACCCCCCATTACCCCTCCATAACCCCCCCATAACCCCATAACCCCCCCCCGACCCCATAACCACATAACCCCCCCTGACCCTATAACCCCTCCTGACCCCATACCCCCCTCACAGATGACGCTGATCTGGTGGCCGCCCCCCTGCCCCCATAACCCCATAACCCCCCCATAACCCCATAACCCTCCCTGACCCATAACCCCCCCTTAACCCCCAATAACCCCATAACCCCCCCATAACCCATAACCCCCCCGACCCCATAACCCCCCATAACCCTATAACCCCCCCGACCCCATAACCCCCCTGACCCCATAACCCCCCCTGACCCCCCATGACCCCATAACCCCCCCATAACCCCATAACCCCCCCTGACTCCATAACCCCCCATAACCCCATAACCCCCCTGACCCCATAACCCCCCCCTGACCCTATAACCCCCCCTCACAGAGTACGCTGATCCTGGTGGCCGTGCCCCTCCCCCCCATAACCCCATAAACCCCATAACCCCCCCTGACCCCATAACCCCCAATAACCCCCCGTGACCCCCCATAACCCCATAACCCCCCCCATAACCCCCCCATAACCCCCTGACCCCATAACTCCCCCATAACCCCCCATAACCCCCCTGACCCCAATAACCCCATAACCCCCCCCGACCCTATAACCCCCCCCGACCCCATAACCCCCCCCTGACCCCATCCCCCCCCCTCACAGAGCACACTGATCCTGGTGGCCGCTCCCCTCCCCCCCATAACCCCATAACCCCCGTGACCCCATAACCGCCCCATAACCCCATAACCCCCCCATGACCCCCAATAACCCCATAACCCCTCCGACCCCATAACCCCCCCTGACCCCATAACCCCCCCTTAACCCCATAACCCCAATAACCCCATAACCCCCCCCGCCCCTATAACCCCCCCATAACCCCATAACCCCCCCATAACCCCCATAACCCCCCCTGACCCCATAACCCCCCCCGCCCCTATAACCCCCCCTCACAGATGACGCTGATCCTGGTGGCCGCTCCCCTCCCCCCCATAACCCCATAACCCCCCCATAACCCCCCTGACCCCATAACCCCCAATAACCCCATAACCCCCCCATACCCTCCCCTGACCCCATAACCCCAATAACCCCATAACCCCCCATAACCCATAACCCCCCTGACCCCATAAACCCCCCATAACCCCCAATAACCCCATAACCCCCCCCCGACCCCATAACCCCCCCCACCCCCATAACCCCCCCATAACCCTATAACCCCCCATAACCCTATAACCCCCCCCCCTCACAGATGACGCTGATCCTGGTGGCCGCTCCCCTCCCCCCCATAACCCCATAACCCCCCCTTAACCCCCCCCTGACCCCATAACCCCATAACCCCATAACCCCCCTGTGACACCATAACCCCCCCATAACCCCCTATGACCCCCCTGACCCCATAACCCCCCCGACCCCATAACCCCATAACCCCCCATACCCCATAACCCCCCATAACCCCCCTGACCCCATAACCCCCCATAACCCCATAACCCCCCATAACCCATAACCCCATAACCCCCCCCCGACCCTATAACCCCCCCCCGACCCCATAACCCCCCCTGACCCCATAACCCCCCCATAACCCCATAACCCCATAACCCCCCCTGACCCTATAACCCCCCCATACCCCGCCTGACCCTATAACCCCCCCTCACAGATGACGCTGATCCTGGTGGTCGCCCCCCTGCCCCCCATAACCCCATAACCCCCCCATAACCCCCCCTGACCCCATAACCCCCCATAACCCCCCCATACCCCCCCCGACCCCATAACCCTATAACCCCCCCGACCCTATAACCCCCCCCGACCCTATAACCCCCCCTGACCCCATAACCCCCCCCCGACCCTATAACCCCCCCTCACAGCTGACGCTGATCCTGGTGGCCGCTCCCCTCCCCCCCCTGACCCCATAACCCCCCCTTAACCCCATAACCCCCCATAACCCCATAACCCCCCCCGACCCCATAACCCCCTTAACCCCATAACCCCCCCGCCCCTATCCCCCCCCCTCACAGATGACGCTGATCCTGGTGGCCGCCCCCCTGCCCCCCATAACCCCATAACCCCCCTGACCCCATAACCCCCCATAACCCCATAACGCCCCCATAACCCCATAACCCCATAACCCCCCTTGACCCCATAACCCCCCCATAACCCCATAACCCCCCTTGACCCCATAACCCCCCTGACCCTATAACCCCCCCAATAACCCCATAACCCCCCCCGACCCCATACCCCCCCCCGACCCCATAACCCCCCCCTGACCCTATAACTCCCCCATAACTCCCCGACCCTATAACCCCCCCATAACCCCATAACCCCCCCCACCCCATAACCCCATAACCCCCATAACCCCATAACCCCCCACAACCCCCCCATGACCCCCCATGACACCATAACCCCCCATAACCCCAAACAACCCCATAACCCCCCATAACCCCCTCTATAACCCCATAACCCCCTGACCCCATAACCCCCCTGACCCCATAACCCCCATGACCCCCCGTGACCCCACAACCCCCCCTGACCCCATAACCCCCCCATAACCCCATAACCCCCCCCTGACCCCATAACCCCCAATAACCCCCCATAACCCCCCATAACCCATAACCCCCCCATAACCCCATACCCCATAACCCCCCTTGACCCCATAACCCCCCCATAACCCCATAACCCCCCCATTACCCCCCATAACCCCATAACCCCCCTGACCCCATAACCCTAATAACCCCATAACCCCCCCTGACCCTATAACTCCCCCATGACCCCCCGACCCCATAACCCCCCCATGACCCCAATAACCCATAACCCCCCTGACCCTATGACCCCCCATAACCCCCCCCTGACCCCATAACCCCCCTGACCCCATAACCCCCCCCTGACCCATAACCCCCCCCCGACCCTATACCCCCCCCCGACCCCATACCCCCCCCCTCACAGATCACACTGATCCTGGTGGCCGCCCCCCTGCCCCCCCCGCCTGGCAGCTGATGGCGGCGCCGTTGTCGCTGGGGCCAGGGTGAGGAGCAGCTCCCGGGACGTCACCGCACCGGGGGGGGCCACGGGGGGGGCCGGGGGGGGGGGGCACCGGGCACCGGCCGGCCCGCCTGGAAAGGGGGGGGGGGGGGTAAAAAAATTTGAGGGGGGGGGTGAAAAATTTGGGGGGAGGGGGCATTAAAATTGGGGGGGGGGCAAAAAAATTGGGGGGGGGCACAAAAAATGGGGGGGGGGGCATAAAAAATGGGGTCCTGGGGGGGGAGTTTGGGGTCGGGGGGGTCCCCAAAATTTCGGGGGGGGCACGGTCCGGGGGGGGGCACAAAATTTGGGGGGGGCACAAAAAATGGGGTCTGGGGGGGGTTGGGGTTCGGGGGGGGCAAAGGTTGGGATTGGGGGGGCAAAATTGGGGGGGGCACGGTCTGGGGGGGCACAAAATTTGAGGGGGGGGGCATAAAATTTGGGGGGGGGGCACGAAAAATGGGGTCCTGGGGGGGAGTTTGGGGTCGGGGGGGGCAAAAGTTGGGGTTGGGGGGGCAAAATTGGGGGGGGGGCATAAAATTTGAGGGGGGGGGCACAAAAAATGGGGTCCTGGGGGGGGAGTTTGGGTTCGAGGGGGGGGGGTTGGGGTCGGGGGGGGACAAAGGTTGGGGTTGGGGGGGCAAAATTGGGGGGGGGGGCATAAATTTGAGGGGGGGGGGGCAAAAAATTTGGAGAGGGGGGCACAAAAAATGGGGTCCTGGGGGGGAGTTTGGGGTCGGGGGGGGGTCCCCAAAATTTCGGGGGGGGCACGGTCCGGGGGGGGGCACAAAATTTGAGGGGGGGGCACAAAAAATGGGGTCCTGGGGGGGGGAGTTTGGGGTTCGGGGGGGGGAAGGTTGGGGTTGGGGGGGCAAAATTGGGGGGGGCAAAAAATTTGGGGGGGGGACAAGGTTTGGGGGAGGGAATTTGGAGTTGGGGGGGGCAAAATTGGGGGGGCACGGTCTGCGGGGGGGGGGGAAAAATTTGGGGGGGGGGGGGCACGGTCCGGGGGGAGGCACAAAATTTGAGGGGGAGGCATAAAATTTGGGGGGGGGGGACAAGGTTTGGGGGGGTAGTTGGGGTTGGGGGGGCAATATTTGGGAGTGGGGGGGGGCAAAATTGGGGAGGCGGGGGAGTTTGGGATCAGGGGGGGGTCCAAAATTATGGGGGGGGGGATTTTGGAGGGGGGGTCCCCAAAATTTGAGGGGGGGGCACAAGGTTTGGGGGGGGCACAAAATTTGGGGGGGGCACAATATTGAGGGGGGGCACAAAAAAATGGGGGTCTGGAAGGGGGGAGTTTGGGGTCGGGGGGGGGTTGGGGGTTCGGGGGGGGGGCAAAGGTTGGGGGTGGGGGAGGCCCAAAATTGGGGGGGGGGATTTGGGAGGGGGGTGGTCCCCAAAATTTGGGGGGGGGGGCACAAAAAATGGGGTCCCTGGGGGGCGAGTTTTGGGGTCGGGAGGGGGGCAAAGGTTGGGGTTGGGGGGGCACAAAGTTGGGGGGGGGCATAAAATTTGGGGGGGGGCATAAAAAATGGGGTCCTGGGGGGGGGAGTTTGGGGTTCGGGGGGGGCAAAGGTTGGGGTTGGGGGGGGGCAAATTGGGGGGGGGCACGGTCTGGGGGGGGGCACAAAATTTGAGGGGGGGGGCACAAGGTTTGGCGGGAGGGGGGGGACAAGGTTGGGGGAGGGGACACAAGTTTGGGGTTGGGGGGGGAGTTTGGGGGTAGGGGGGGGCCCAAAATTGGGGGGGGGATTTGGGAGGGGGGGGGGTCCCAAAATTTGGGGGGGGGGCACAAAAAATGGGGTCCTGGGGGGGGAGTTGGGGTCGGGGGGGGGGGGGGGTCGGGGGGGGGCAAAGGTTGGGATTGGGGGGGCAAAATTGGGGGGGGGGGCAAAAAAATTTGAGGGGGGGGCATAAAATTTGGGGGGGGGGCACAAAAAATGGGGTCTGGAGGGGGAGTTTGGGGTTCGGGGGGGGGTTTGGGGGTCGGGGGGGGGTTCGGGGGGGGGCAAAGGTTGGGGTTGGGGGGGGGCAAAAATTGGGGGGGGCACGGTCGGGGGGGGGCACAAAATTTGAGGGGGGGGCACAAAAAATGGGGTCTGGGGGGGGCAGTTTGGGGTCGGGGGGGGCAAAGGTTGGGATTGGGGGGGGCAAAATTGGCGGGGGGGGGGCCACAAAATTTGAGGGGGGGGGGGGTGAAATTTGGGGGGGGGGGGCACAAAAAAATGGGGTCCTGAGGGGAGGAGTTTGGGGTCCGGGGGGGGTCCCCAAAATTTCGGGGGGGGCACGGTCCGGGGGGGGGCACAAAATTTGGGGGGGGGGCACAAAAAATGGGGTCCTGGGGGGGGAGTTTGGGGTCGGGGGGGGCAAAGGTTGGGGTTGGGGGGGCAAAATTAGGGGGGGGGGGGGCAAAAAATTTGAGGGGGGGGGCATAAAATTTGGGGGGGGGGGGGCACAAAAAATGAGGTCCTGGGGGGGGAGTTTGGAGTCGGGGGGCAATGTTTTGGGGTGGGGGGGGACAAAATTGGGGAGGGGGGCACAAAATTTGAGGGGGGGGCACAAAAAATGGGGTCTGGGGGGGAGTTTGGGGTCGGGGGGGGCAAAGGTTGGGATTGGGGGGGCAAAATTGGGGGGGGGCACAAATTTGAGGGGGGGGGGCATAAAATTTGGGGGGGGCACAAAAAATGGGGTCTCTGGAGGGAGTTTGGGGTTCGGGGGGGGTTGGGGGTCAGGGGGGGGTTCGGGGGGGGGCAAAGGTTGGGGTTGGGGGCTCCCAGTGGGGGGCTCCCCATAAGGGGGGTCACAATGGGGAGGGGTCCCAATGGGGGTCTTAATGGGGGGGGTCCCAATAAAGGGGGGGGTCCCGGGGGGGTCTTAATGGGAGGGGTCCCAGTGGGGGGTCCCAATGGGGGTCTTAATGGGGGGGTCCCAATAAGGGGGGGGTTCACGGGGGGGGTCTTAATGGGAAGGTCCCAATGGGGGGGTCCCAGTGGGGGTGTCCCTGGGGGGGTCTTAATGGGGGGGGTCCCAGTGACGGGGTCCCAATAGGGGGGGTCCAGGGGGGGCACGCAATGGGGGGTGTCCCAATGGGGGGGTCCCAATGGGGGGGTCCCAGTGGGGGTGTCCCTGGGGGGGTCTTAATGGGGGGGTCCCAGTGACGGGGTCCCAATAGGGGGGGTCCAGGGGGGGCACGCAATGGGGGGGTGTCCCAATTTAATTCTCTAAGGGGGGGTCCCAATGGGGGGGTCCCAGTGGGGGGGTCCCAATAAGGAGGGGTCCCAATGGGGGGGTCCCCAATGGGGTGGTCCCTAAGGGGGGTCCCAGTGGGGGGGTCCCAATGGGGGTCTTAAATGGGGGGGGCACCCAATGGGGGGGTCCCAATGGGGGGGGGGGGGCCCGGGGGGGGTCTTAATGGGAAGGTCCCAATGGGGGGGTCCCAATGGGGGGGGGTCCCAATAAGGGGGGGGGTCCCAGTGGGGGGGTCTTAAGGGGGGGGGTTCCCAATGGGGGGGGGTCCCAATGGGGGCGGTCCCAATGGGGGTCTTAATGGGGGGGTCCCAATAAGGGGGGTGGGTTCCGGGGGGGGGTCTTTAGGGGGGGGTTCCCAATGAGTGGTCCCAGTGGGGGGGCACCCAATGGGGGGGTCCCAGTGACGGGGTCCAGTGGGGGTGTCCCAGTGGGATTCCCAAGGGGGGGGCACCCCAATGGGGGGTGTCCCGGGGGGGCTGTCCCGGGGGGGGGGTCTCTGACCCTGATCCATGTGAGGCGGGGGCTGGGGTGCCCCCCCCGGGCGTGGCAGAGCAGCCGCAGGCGGGTCCCCGGCCCGGAACGAGGCGTTGGGGGGGGGGGCCTCGAGCCACACCTCCTGGGGGGGGTCTGGGGGCGGGGCCAACCGGGGACACGCCCCCTCAGGGCCCCGCCCACCAATGGGAACGGCCCCTCGGGACACGCCCACCGAGGCCACGCCCACTCCTGGCCACGCCCACCCCGCCCAGTCCATGCCCAGTCCAGCCCAGTTGGGCGCTCCCGGTGACCCCCCCCAACCCTCTCCCAGTGCCTCCCAGTGCCTCCCAGTTCCCTCCCAGTGCCTCCCAGTCCCCTCCCAGTGCCCCCCAGTCCTCTCCCAGTTCACACCAGTGCCTCCCAGTATAGCCCAGTCCCCTCCCAATCCCCCCTCCCAGTTACATCCCAGTCACTCCCAGTGCCCCCCAGTTACCTCCCAGTCCCTCCCAGTGCCCTCCCAGTTCCTCCCAGTGCCCCCCGATTCCTCCCAGTTCCTCCCAGTCCCTCCCAGTCCCACCCAGTGCCCTGCATCCTCTTCCCAGTGCCCCCCAGTGCCCCCCAATCCTCTCCCAGTGCCCCCAGTCCCCTCCCAGTCCCTCCCATTCCCCCCAGGGTCCCCCCCAGTACCTTCCCAGTTCCTCTCCCAGCACCCCCAGTCCCTTTCCAATCCATCCCAGTGGCCTCCCAGTCCCCCTCCCAGTTCCCCCCAATCCCCTCCCAGTGCCTCCCAATCGCCTTCCAGTCTCCCCCCAGTTAACCCCCAGTCCCTCCCAGTGCCCCCAATGCCCCCACACCCCCTCCCAGTCCCCTCCCAGTGTCCCCCAATCCCCTTCCAATCCCCTGCAATCCCCCCAGTTCCCCCCAGTACCTTCCCAGTGACCCCAATCCCCCCCAATCCTCTCCCAGTCCCCTCCCAGTCCCCCGCATCCTCTCCCAATCCTCTCCCAGTCCCCCCCAATCCCCTCCCAGTGCCCCCCACTGCCCCCATATCCCCTCCCAGTCCCTCCCAGTCCCCTCCCAGTCCCTCCCAGTGCCCCCCAGTCCCCTCCCAGTGCCCCCCAATGCCCCCATACCCCTCCCAGTCCCTCCCAGTGCCCCCCAATCCCCTTCCAATCCCCCCCAGGCCTCTCCCAGTCCCCTCCCAGTCCCACCCAGTGACCCCAATCCCCCCCCAGTCTCTCCCAATCCTCTCCCAGTCCCTCCCAGTGCCCCCCAATCCCCCTCCCAGTGCTCCCATATCCCCCTCCAGTTACCTCCCAGTGCCCCCAGTCCCCTCCAGTCCCACCCAGTGACCCTCAATCCCCTCCCAGTGCCTCCCAATCACCTCCCAGTCTCCCCCAGTTACCCCCCAGTTCCTCCCAGTGCCCCCCAGTCCCCTCCCAGTGACCCCACTGCCCCCACACCCCTCCCAGCCCCTCCCAGTGCCCACCAGTCCCCTCCCAATCCCCTTCCAATCCCCCCTAGTCTCTCCCAGTCCCCTCCCAGTCCCACCCAGTGACCCCAATCCCCCCAGTCTCTCCCAATCCTCCTCCCAGTCCCCTCCAGTCCCTCCCAGTACCCCCCAATCCCCTTCCAATCCTCCCCAGTCCTCTCCCAGTCCCTCCCAGTCCCTTCCCAGTGCCACCAATCCTTCCCAGTCCTCCCCAATCCTCTCCCAATCCTCTCCCAGTCCTTCCCAGTCCCCTCCCAGTACCCCCCAATGCCCTCACATCCCCTCCCAGTCCCTCCAGTGTCCCCCAATCCCCTCCCAGTGCCCCCATATCCCCTCCCAGTTACCTCCCAGTGCCCCCCAGTCCTCTCCCAGTGCCCCCCAATGCCCCCACACCCCCTCCCAGTTACCTCCAGTGCCCCCCAGTCCCTCCCAGTCCCTCCTAATCCCCTCCAATCCCCCTCCAACCCCCCCCCAATCCCCCCCCACCCCCCCAATACCCTTCCAATCCCCTCCAATCCTCTCCCAATCCTCTCCAGTCCCTCCCAGTGTCCCCCAGTCCCCCCAAATCCTCCCCCAATCCTCTCCCAGTC
>NC_089011.1:251537-277780 GCF_963932015.1 Anas acuta | reverse complement strand
AATTTGGGGGGGCACAAAAAATGGGGTCCTGGGGGGGGAGTTTGGGGTCGGGGGGGGTCCCCAAAATTTCGGGGGGGGCACGGTCCGGGGGGGGGCACAAAATTTGGGGGGGGGCATAAAAAATGGGGTCCTGGGGGGGGAGTTTGGGGTCGGGGGGGGCCAAAGGTTGGGGTTGGGGGGGCAAAATTGGGGGGGGGGCATAAAATTTGGGGGGGGGCACAAAAAATGGGGTCTGGGGGGGGAGTTCGGGTTCGGGGGGGGGGTTGGGGTTCAGGGGGGGGCAAAGGTTGGGGTTGGGGGGGCAAAATTGGGGGGGGCACGGTCCGGGGGGGGCACAAAATTTGGGGGGGGGGCATAAAATTTGGGGGGGGGCACAAAAAATGGGGTCCTGGGGGGGTGAGTTTGGGGTTCGGGGGGGGTTGGGGTTCGGGGGGGGCAAAGTTTGGGGTTGGGGGGGGCAAAACTGGGGGGGGCACGGTCTGGGGGGGGCACAAAATTTGGGGGGGACACAAAAAATGGGGTCCTGGGGGAGAGTTTGGGGTTCGGGGGGGGCAAAGGTTGGGGTTGGGGGGGCAAAATTGGGGGGGGGGGGCATAAAATTTGAGGGGGGGGCAAAAAATTTGGGGGGGGGGCATAAAAAATGGGGTCCTGGGGGGGGGAGTTTGGGGTCGGGGGGGGTCCCCAAATTTCGGGGGGGGCACGGTCCGGGGGGGGGCAGAAAATTTGAGGGGGGCACAAAAAATGGGGTCCGGGGGGTGAGTTTGGGTTCGGGGGGGGCAAAGGTTGGGATTGGGGGGGCAAAATTGGGGGGGGGGCATAAAATTTGAGGGGGGGGCACAAAAAATGGGGTCCTGGGGGGGAGTTTGGGGTCGGGGGGGCAAAGTATGGGGTTGGGGGGGCAAAATTGGGGGGGGAATAAAATTTGAGGGGGGGCACAAAATTTGGGGGGGGCACAAAATTTGAGGGGGGGCACAAAAAATGGGGTCCTGGGGGGGGAGTTTGGAGTTCAGGGGGGTCAATGTTTGGGGTGGGGGGGACAAAATTGGGGAGGGGGGCATAAAATTTGGGGGGGGGCCAAAAAATGGGGTCCTGGGGGGGGAGTTTGGGGTCGGGGGGGGCAAAGGTTGGGGTTGGGGGGGGCAAAATTGGGGGGGGCATAAAATTTGGGGGGGGCACAAAAAATGGGGTCCTTGGGGGAGGAGTTTGGGGTCCGGGGGGGGTCCCCAAAATTTCGGGGGGGGCACGGTCCGGGGGGGGGCAGAAAATTTGGGGGGGGCACAAAAAATGGGGTCCTGGGGGGGGGATTTTGGGGTCGGGGGGGGAAAGGTTGGGGTTGGGGGGGCAAAATTGGGGGGGGGCATAAAATTTGAGGGGGGGCACAAAGTTTGGGGGGGGAGGGAGTTTGGGGTCGGGGGGGGGCAAAGTTTGGGGTTGGGGGGGCAAAATTGGGGGGACAAAATTGGGGGGGTCACAAAATTTGAGGGGGGGGCATAAAATTTGGGGGGGGCATAAAAAATGGGGTCCTGGGGGGGAGTTTGGGGTCGGGGGGTGCAAAGGTTGGGGTTGGGGGGGCAAAATTGGGGGGGCACGGTCCGGGGGGGGCATAAAATTTGGGGGGGGTCCCAATAGGGAAGGGTCCCAATGAGGGTCTTAATGAGGGGGCACCCAATGAGGGGGTCCCAATGGGGGGGTCCCAATAAGGGGGGGTCCCGGGGGGGCACCCAATGGGGGGGGTCCCAGTGGGGGGGTCCCAGTGACGGTGTCCCAATGGGGGGGTCCCCAAGGGGGTGTCCCGGGGGGGTCTTATGGGAGGGGTCCCAATGGGGGGGTCCCAATGGGGGTCTTAATGGGGGGGGGTCCCAATAAAGGGGGGTCTCGGGGGGGTCTTAATGGGGGGCTCCCAATAAGGGGGGTCCAATGGGGGGGGTCCCAATAAGGGGGGGTTCCCTGGGGGGTCTTAATGGGAGGGTCCCGGTGGGGGTGTCCCAATGGGGGTGTCCCGGGGGGGGTCCTAATGGGGGGGGCACCCAATGGGGGGGATCCCAGTGGGGGGGTCCCAATAAGGGGGGGTTCCCGGGGGGGTCTTAATGGGAGGGTCCCGGTGGGGGTGTCCCAATGGGGGTGTCCCGGGGGGGGTCCTAATGGGGGGGGCACCCAATGGGGGGGATCCCAGTGGGGGGGTCCCAATAAGGGGGGGTTCCCGGGGGGGTCTTAATGGGAGGGTCCCGGTGGGGGTGTCCCAATGGGGGTGTCCCGGGGGGGGGGTCCAATGGGGGGGTCCCAATGGAGAGGGTCCCAATAGGGGGGGGTCCCGGGGGGGCACCCAATGGGGGGTGTCCCAATAAGGGGGGGGTCCCGGGGGGGTCTTAATGGGAGGGGTCCCAATGGGGGGGTCCCAATGGAGAGGGTCCCAATGGGGGTCTTAATGGGGGGTCCCAATAAAGGGGGGGGTCCCAGTGGGGGTCTTAATGTGGGGAGCACCCGATGGGGGGGTGACCCAATGGGGGGGTCCCAGTGGGGGGGTCCCAATGGGGGGGTCCCAATAAGGGGGGGGTCCCGGGGGGGTCTTAATGGGAAGGTCCCAATAAGGGGGGGGTCCCGGGGCGTCTTAATGGGGAGGGTCCCAATGGAGAGGGTCCCGGGGGGGGTCCCAATGGGAGGGTCCCAATGGGGGGGGGCACCCAATGGGGGGGTCCCAGTGTAGGGGTCCCGGTGGGGGGGTCCCAATGGGGGGGGCACCCAATGGGGGGGATCCCAGTGGGGGGGTCCCAATAAGGGGGGGTTCCCGGGGGGGTCTTAATGGGAAGGGTCCCAATGGGGGGGTCCCAGTGGGGGGGTCCCCAATAAGGGGGGTCCCAATGGGGGTCTTAATGGGGGGGGCACCCAATGGGGGGTGTCCCAATGGGGGGGTCCCGGTGGGGGTCTTAATGGGAAGGGTCCCAATGGGGGGATCCCTAAGGGGGTGTCCCGGGGTGGGGGTCCCAATGGGGGGGTCCCAATGGGGGGGGGCCCGGGGGGGGGTCTTAATGGAAAGGTCCCAATGGGGGGGGTCCCAATGGGGGTCTTAATGGGGGGGTCCCAATAAAGGGGGGGTCCCGGGGGGGTCTTAATGGGAGGGGTCCCAGTGGGGGGGTCTCAATGGGGGCGTCCCAATGGGGGTCTTAATGAGGGGGGTCCCAATAAGGGGGGGTCCTGGGGGGGGTCTTCATGGGGGGGGTCCCAGGGGGGGTCTTAATAGGGGGGGGGGCACCCAATGGGGGGGTCCAATAAGGGGGGTCCCGGGGGGGTCTTAATGGGGGGTTCCCAATAAGGGGGGGGTCCGGGGGGGTCTTAATGGGAAGGGTCCCAATGGGGGGGTCCCAATGGGGGGGTCCTGGGGGGTCTTAATGGGGGGGTCCCAATAAGGAGGGGTCCTTGGGGGGGGGGGGTTCCCAAATGGGGATTCCCAATGGGGGGGTCCCAAAGAGGGTCCCAATAAGGGGGGGTCCCAATGGGGGGGTCCCCAAGGGGGTGTCCCGGGGGGGGTCTTAATGGGGGGGTCGCAATAAGGGGGGGGTTCCGGGGGGGTCTTAATGGGAGGGGTCCCAATAAAGGTGGGGCCCCGGGGGGGGTCTTAATGGGGGGGGGTCTTAATGGGGGGGGCACCCAATGGGGGGGTCCCAGTGGGGGGGTCCCCAATAAGGGGGGTCACAATGGGGAGGGGTCCCAATTGGGGTGTTAATGGGGGGGGGGGGGTCCCAATAAGGGGGGTCCCAATGGGGATTCCAAGGGGGGGGGCACCCAATGGGGGGGGTCCCAGCAGAGGGTTCCTAATGGGGGGGTCCCAATAAGGAGGGGTCCCGGGAGGGGGTCTTAATGGGGGGGTCCCAATGGGGGGGTCCAATGGAGAGGGTCCCAATGGGGGTCTTAATGGGGGGTCCCAGTGGGGGGGTCTTAATGGGGGGGTCCCAATAAGGGGGGGTCCCAGTGACGGGGTCCCAATGGGGGGGGACCTGGGGGGGCACCCAATGGGGGTTGTCCCAATTGGGGGTCCCGGGGGGGTCTTAATGGGAAGGGTCCCAATGGGGGGGGGTCCCAGCAGAGGGTTCCCAATGGGGTGGTCCCTAAGAGGGGGTCCCAGTAGGGGGGACCCAATAAGGAGGGGGTCCCGGGGGGGGGTCCCTAAGAGGGGGTCCCAATGGGGGTGTCCCTGGGGGGTGTCCCAATGGGGTCTTAATGGGGGGGGCACCCAATGGGGGGTGTCCCCAAGGGGGTGTCCCGGGGGGGGGTCCCGATAAGGAGGGGTCCCAATGGGGGTCTTAATGGGGGGGTCCCAATAAGGGGGGGGTTCCGGGGGGGGGGTCCCAATGGGAGGGTCCCAATGGGGGGGGGGCACCCAATGGGGGGTCCCAGTGGGGGGGTCCCAATGGGGTGGTCCCTAAGGGGGTGTCCTGGGGGGGGTCCCAATGGGGGGGTCCCAATAAGGAGGGGGTTCCGGGGGGGGGTCTTAATGGGGGGGCACCCAATGGGGGTGTCCCAATAAGGGGGGGGTCCCGGGGGGGTCTTAATTGGAAGGGTCCCTAAGGGGGGGTCCCAGTGGGGGGGTCCCCAATAAGGGGGGTCACAATGGGGATTCCCAAGGGGGGGGGGCACCCAGTGGGGGGTGACCCAATGGGGGGTTCCCAATAAGGGGGGGGTCCCAGGGCGGTCTTAATGGGAGGGGTCCCAGTGGGGGGGTCTCAATGGGGGGATCCCAATAAGGGGGGGGTCCCAGGGGGGGTCTTAATGGGAAGGTCCCAATGGGGGGGGTCCCAATGGGGGTCTTAATGGGGGGGGCACCCAATGGGGGGGGTCCCAATGGGGGTGTCCCCAAGGGGGATGTCCCGGGGGGGGGTCCCAATGGGGGGGGGGTCCCAATGGGGGGGGGTCCCGGGGGGGGTCCCGGGGGGGTCTTAATGGGAGGGGTCCCAATAAGGGGGGGGTTCTGGGTGGGGGTCTTAATGGGGGGGTCCCAATAAAGGGGGGTCTCGGGGGGGTCTTAATGGGGGGCTCCCAATAAGGAGGGGTCCCAATGGTGGGGTCCCAATGGGAGGGGTCCCAATGGGGGTGTCCCAGGGGGGGTCCCAATGGGGGGGTCCCAATGGGAGGGGTCCCAATGGGGGGGTCCCAGGGGGGGTCCCAGTGGGGGGGTCCCAATGGGGGGGGTCCCAATGGGGCTGTCCCGGGGGGGGTCTCTGACCCTGATCCATGTGAGGCAGGGGCTGGGGTGCCCCCCCCGGGCGTGGCAGAGCAGCCGCAGGCCGGGTCCCGGCCCGGAACGAGGCGTTGGGGGGGGGGGCCTCGAGCCACACCTCCTGGGGGGGGTCTGGGGGCGGGGCCAACCGGGGACACGCCCCCTCAGGGCCCCGCCCACCAATGGGAACGGCCCCTCGGGGACACGCCCACCCGAGGCCACGCCCACCCAGGGCCACGCCCACCCCGCCCAGTGCACGCCCAGTACGGCCCAGTTGGGCGCTCCCAGTGACCCCCCCCAACCCCCTCCCAGTGCCTCCCAGTCCTCTCCCAGTTCCCACCAGTGCCTCCCAGTATACCCCAGTTCCTTCCAATCCCCCCCCCAGTTACCTCCCAGTCACTCCCAGTGCCCCCCAGTCCCCCCCAAATCCTCCCCCAATCCTCTCCCAGTCCCCTCCCAGTCCCTCCCAGTGCCCCCAGTCCCTCCCAGTGCCCCCAGTCCCCTCCCAGTGCCCCCCAATGCCCCCATACCCCCTCCCAGTCCCTCCCAGTGCCCCCCAATCCCCTTCCAATCCCCCCCAGGCCTCTCCCAGTCCCCTCCCAGTCCCACCCAGTGACCCCAATCCCCCCCCAGTCTCTCCCAATCCTCTCCCAGTCCCTCCCAGTGCCCCCCAATCCCCTCCCAGTGCTCCCATATCCCCTCCCAGTTACCTCCCAGTGCCCCCCAGTCCCCTCCCAGTCCCACCCAGTGACCCTCAATCCCCTCCCAGTGCCTCCCAATCACCTCCCAGTCTCCCCCCAGTTACCCCCCAGTTCCTCCCAGTGCCCTCCAGTCATCTCCCAGTGCCCCCCACTGCCCCCACACACCCTCCCAGTCCCTCCCAGTCCCTCCCAGTGCCCCCCAATCCCCTCCCAGTGCCCCCATATCCCCTCCCAGTTACCTCCCAGTCCCTCCCAGTCCCCTCCCAGTGCCCCCCACTGCCCCCACAACCCCTCCCAGTCCCTCCCAGTGCCCCCCAATCCCCTCCCAGTGCCCCCCAGTGCCCCCACACCCCCTCCCAGTTACCTCCGTGTGCCCCCCAGTCCCACCCAGTGACCCCAATCCCCTTCCAATCCTCCCCAGTCCTCTCCCAGTCCCTCCCAGTGCCCCCCAGTCCCCCCAATCTTCCCCAATCCTCTCCCAGTCCCCTCCCAGGCCCTCCCAGTGCTCCCCAGTCCCCTCCCAATCCCTCCCAATCCGCTCCCACCCCCCAAATCCCCCCCCAATCCTCTCCCAGTCCCCTCCCAGTCCCTCCCAGTGCCCCCCAATCCCCTCCCAGTGCCACCATATCCCCTCCCAGTTACCTCCCAGTGCCCCCCAATCCCCTTCCAATCCCCCCCAATCCTCTCCCAGTCCTTCCCAGTCCCTCCCAGTGTCCCCCAGTCCCCTCCCAGTGCCCCCCAATGCCCCCATATCCCCTCCCAGTGCCCCCATATCCCCTCCCAGTCCCTCCCAGTGCCCCCCAGTCCCCTCTCAGTGCCCCCCAATGCCCCCATACCCCCTCCCAGTCCCTCCCAGTCCCTCCCAGTGTCCCCCAGTCCCCTCCCAGTGCCCCCCACTGCCCACATATCCCCTCCCAGTCCCTTCCCAGTGCCCCCCAATGCCCCCACACCCCCTCCCAGTTACCTCCCAGTGCCTCCCAGTCCCCTCCCAGTCCCTCCCAGTGTCCCCCAATGCCCCCATACCCCCTCCCAGTTACCTCCCAGTGCCCCCCAGTCCCTTCCCAGTGCCCCCCAATGCCCCCATACCCCCTCCCAGTCCCTCCCAGTCCCTCCCAGTGTCCCCCAGTCCCCTCCCAGTGCCCCCCAATGCCCCCATATCCCCTCCCAGTGCCCCCCAATCCCCTCCCAGTCCCTCCCAGTCCCTCCCAGTCCCCTCCCAGTCCCTCCCAGTGCCCACCAGTCCCCTCCCAGTGCCCCCCAATGCCCCCACACCCCCTCCCAGTTACCTCCCACTGCCCCCCAGTCCCCTCCGAGTCCCTCCCAGTGCCCCCCAATCCCCTCCCAGTGCCCCCCACTGCCCCCATATCCCCTCCCAGTCCCTTCCCAGTGCCCCCCAATGCCCCCATATCCCCTCCCAGTGCCCCCATATCCCCTCCCAGTGCCCCCATATCCCCTCTCAGTCCCTCCCAGTGCCCCCCAGTCCCCTCCCAGTGCCCCCATATCCCCTCCCAGTCCCTCCCAGTGCCCCCCAGTCCCCTCCCAGTGCCCCCATATCCCCTCCCAGTCCCTCCCAGTGCCCCCCAGTCCCTCCCAGTGCCCCCATATCCCCTCCCAGTCCCTCCCAGTGCCCCCCAATCCCCTCCCAGTGCCCCCCAATCCCCTCCCAATCCCCCCCAATCCCCTCCCAGTGCCCCCCAATGCCCCCACACTCCCTCCCAGTTACCTCCCAGTGCCCCCCAGCACCCCCCCGCCCCCCCCCAGCACCCACGGGTGACGGCGAGCAGCAGGGTGGCGCTGTGGGTGCCCAGCCCCGGCCCCAGGGCCTCGCAGCGCAGGGGGCGGCCGTGGTCCCCCCGCTGCCCCAGCAGGGTCACGTTGCTCCCCGACACCCAGCCCCCCCCCGCCACCTGCACACGGGGGGGGGACATCAGCACGGGGACCCCAGGGGGACACCCAGGGGACCCCAAAGGGGCACCCCCGGGACCCCTCAGGGACCCCCAAGGGACCCCAGGGGCACCAAAGGGGCCCTAAAGGGACCCAAAGGGACACTCGGGGGGCGTTGGGGACACCAAAGACCCCCCCAGGACCCCAAAGACCCCCCCAGGGACCCCCCCAGGGGACATTGGGGACCCCAAAGACCCCCCCAGGGGACACCCAAGGGACACCCCCAGAACCCCAAAGGGACCCCAAAGACCCATAAAGGGACACCCAAGGGACATTGGGGACCCCCAAGGGACATCCCCGGGACCCCAAAGACCCCCAAAGGGACACCTGGGGGGCGTTGGGGACACCCAGGGGACACCCAGGGACCCCCCCAGGGGACATTGGGGACCCTCAGGGACATCGGGGACCCCAAAGACCCTCCCAGGGGACACCCAAGGGACACCCCCAGGACCCCAAAGGGACCCCAAAGACCCCCAAAGGGACACCCAGGGGACCTTGGGGACACCCAGGGGACAACCAGGGACCCCCCCAGGGGACATTGGGGACCCCAAAGACCCCCCCAGGATCCCAAAGAGCCCCCCCAGGGGACACCCAGGGGACATTTGGGACACTCAGGGGACATTGGGGACCCCAAAGACCACCCCAGGACCCCAAAGAGCCCCCCAGGGGACACCCAAGGGACACCCCCGGGACCCCAAAGACCCCCAAAGGGACACCCAGGGGACCTTGGGGACCCCCAAGGGACATCCCCGGGACCCCAAAGACCCCCAAAGGGACACCCAGGGGGCGTTGGGGACACCCAGGGGACACCCAGGGACCCCCCCAGGGGACATTGGGGACCCTCAGGGGACATTGGGGACCCCAAAGACCCCCCCAGGGGACACCCAAGGGACACCCCCAGGACCCCAAAGGGACCCCAAAGACCCCTAAAGGGACACCCAGGGGACATTGGGGACACCCAGGGGACACCGGGGACCCCAAAGACCCCCCCAGGGGACACCCAAGGGACTTTGGGGACACCCAGGGGACATTGGGGACCCCAAAGACCACCCCAGGACCCCAAAGAGCCCCCCAGGGGACACCCAAGGGACACTACTGGGACCCCAAAGGGACACCCAGGGGACATTGGGGACCCCAAAGACCCCAGCAGGGTCACGTTGCTCCCCGACACCCAGCCCCCCCCCGCCGCCTGCACACGGGGGGGGGGACATCAGCACGGGGACCCCAGGGGGACACCCAGGGGACCCCAAAGGGGCACCCCCGGGACCCCTCAGGGACCCCCGAGGGACCCCAGGGGGCTCCAAAGGGACCCCAAAGGGACCCAAAGGGACCCAAAGGGACACCCGGGGGGCACTGGGGACACCCAGGGGACACCCAGGACCCCCCCAGGGGACATTGGGGACCCTCAGGGACATTGGGGACACCAAAGACCCCAGCAGGGTCACGTTGCTCCCCGACACCCAGCCCCCCCCCGGCACCTGCACACGGGGGGGGGGACATCAGCACGGGGACCCCAGGGGGACACCCAGGGGACCCCAAAGGGGCACCCCCGGGACCCCAAAGGGACCCCCAAGGGGCTCCAAAGGGACCCTAAAGGGACCCAAAGACCCCCAAAGGGACACCTGGGGGGCGTTGGGGACACCCAGGGGACACACAGGGACCCCCCCCAGGGGACATTGGGGACCCTCAGGGACATTGGGGACCCCAAAGACCCCCCCCCAGGACCCCAAAGACCCCCCCCAGGAGACATTGGGGTCCCTCAGGGGACATTGGGGACCCCAAAGACCCCCCCAGGACCCCAAAGACCCCCAAGGGGACACCCAAGGGACACCCCCGGGACCCCAAAGGGACACCCGGGGGACCTTGGGGACACCCAGGGGCACCAAAGACCCCCCCAGGACCCCAAAGAGCCCCCCAGGGGACACCCAAGGGACACCCCTGGGACCCCAAAGGGACCCCAAAGACCCCCAAAGGGACACCCAGGGGACATTGGGGACCCCAAAGACCCCCTCAAGATCCCGAAGACCCCCCCCCAGGGGACACCCAAGGGACATTGGGGACCCTCAGGGACATTGGGGACCCCAAAGACCCCCCCAGGGGACACCCAAGGGACACCCCCAGGACCCCAAAGGGACCCCAAAGACCCCCAAAGGGACACCCGGGGGACATTGGGGACACCCAGGGGACACCCAGGGACCCCCCCAGGGGACACTGGGGACCCTCAGGGGACATCGGGGACCCCAAAGACCCCCTCAAGACCCCGAAGACCCCCCCCAGGGGACACCCAGGGACCCCCCCAGGGGACATTGGGGACCCCAAAGACCACCCCAGGACCCCAAAGACTCCCCCAGGGACCCCCCCAGGGGACATTGGGGACCCTCAGGGACATTGGGGACCCCAAAAACCACCCCAGGACCCCAAAGACCCCCCCCAGGGGACACCCAAGGGACATTGGGGACCCTCAGGGACATTGGGGACCCCAAAGACCCCCCCAGGGGACACCCAAGGGACACCCCCAGGACCCCAAAGGGACCCCAAAGACCCCCCCAGGGACCCCCCCAGGGGACATTGGGGACCCTCAGGGACATTGGGGACCCCGAAGACCCCTCAAGACCCCGAAGACCCCCCCAGGGGACACCCAGGGACCCCCCCCAGGGGACACTGAGGACCCCAAAGACCCCCCCCAAGACCCCAAAGACCCCCCCAGGGGACATTGGGGACACTCAGGGGACATTGGGGACCCCAAAAACCACCCCAGGACCCCAAAGAGCCGCCCCAGGGGACACCCAAGGGACACCCCCAGGACCCCAAAGGGACCCCAAAGACCCCCAAAGGGACACCCAGGGGACATTGGGGACACCCAGGGACCCCCCCAGGGGACATTGGGGACCCTCAGGGACATTGGGGACCCCAAAGACCCCCCCAGGACACCCCAAGACCCCCCCAGGGGACACCCAAGGGACACCCCCGGGACCCCAAAGGGACCCCAAAGACCCCCAAAGGGACACCCAGGGGACATTGGGGACACCCAGGGGACACCCAGGGACCCCCCCAGGGGACATTGGGGACCCTCAGGGGACATCGGGGACCCCAAAGACCCCCCCGAGACCCCAAAGACCCCCCCAGGGGACACCCAAGGGACACCCCCAGGACCCCAAAGGGACCCCAAAGACCCCCAAAGGGACACCCAGGGGACAACCAGGGACCCCCCCAGGGGACATTGGGGACCCTCAGGGGACATTGGGGACACCAAAGACCCCCCCGAGACCCCAGAGACCCCCCCAGGACACCCCAAGACCCCCCCCAGGGACTTGGGACCCCCCAGAGTGTCCCCAAAAGCCCCCCAGGGACCCCAAAATCCCCCCAAAACCCCCCAAAGACCCCCCCCAAAGACCCTCGGGGACATTTTGGGGACATCTGGGGACATTTGGGGACATTTGGGGACATTTTGGGGACATTTGGGGACATTTGGGGACATTTGGGGGGCCCCACCTGGGTGAGGGTGGTGTCGGTGGGCTCCAGCTCGCGGTCCCCCAGCCACCAGCGCAGGGTGACTGGGGGGTTACTGGGAGCACTGGTGCAGGACAGGGCCAGGGTCCCGTTCTCGGCCACCGTGGAGCCCCCCGAGATCGTCACCTCCGCGGGGGGGTCTGCGGGGGGGGCTCCCAGTATGCCCAGTGCCTCCCAGTATGGCCCACAGCTCCCCATACAGCTCCCCAGTAACCCCAGGGTGGAATCCCAGTATGCCCAGTGCCTCCCAGTATGGCCCAGAGCGTCCCATACAGCTCCCCAGTAACCCCAGGGTAGAATCCCAGTATGCCCAGTGCCTCCCAGTATAGCCCAGAGCTCCCAATCTCAACTCCCAGTAACCCCAGTGGCTCCCAGGTGGATTCCCAGTATGCCCAGTAGCTCCCAGTATGGCACACAGCTCCCTGTATAGCCTCCCAGTAACACCAGGGTGGAATCCCAGTATGCCCAGTAGCTCTCAGTATGGCCCACAGACACCTATACAGCCTCCCAGTAACCCCAGGAGCTCCCAGAGGGGAATCCCAGTATGCCCAGTGCCTCCCAGTATAGTCTAGAACTCCCAATCTCAGCTCCCAGTAATGCCAGTGGCTCCCAGGTGAAATCCCAGTATGCCCAGTAGCTCCCAGTATGGCCCACAGATCCCAATCTCATCTCCCAGTAACCCCAGTGGCTCCCAGGTGAAATCCCAGTATGCCCAGTAGTTCCCAGTACAGCCCAGAATTCCCAATCTCAGCTCCCAGTAACCCCAGTGGCTCCCAGGTGGAACCCCAGTATTCCCAGTAGCTCCCAGTATTGCCCACAGCTCCCCATACAGCCTCCCAGTAACCCCCGGGTGGAAGCCCAGTATGCCCAGTACCTCCCAGTCTAGCCCAGAGCTCCCAATCTCAACTCCCAGTAATGCCAGTGGCTCCCAGGTGGATTCCCAGAATGCCCAGTACCTCCCAGTATGGCCCACAGCTCCCCATACAGCTCCCCAGTAACCCCAGGGTAGAATCCCAGTATGCCCAGTGCCTCCCAGTATGTCCCAGAGCGCCCCATACAGCTCCCCAGTAACCGCAGAGGGGAATCCCAGTATCCCCAGTAGCTCCCAGTATAGCCTAGAACTCCCAATCTCAATTCCCAGTAATGTTAGTGGCTCCCAGGTGGATTCCCAGTATACCCAGTAGCTCCCAGTATGGCCTGCAGCTCCCTATATAGCCTCCCAGTAACACCAGGGTGGAATCCCAGTATGCCCAGTGCCTCCCAGTATAGCCTAGAACTCCCAATCTCAACTCCCAGTAACCCCAGTGGCTCCCAGGTGGATTCCCAGTATTCCCAGTAGCTCCCAGTATGGCACACAGCTCCCCATATAGCCTCCCAATAACCCCAGGGTGGAATCCCAGTATGCCCAGTGCCTCCCAGTATGGCCCACAGATACCAATGCAGCCTCCCAGTAACACCAGGGTGGAATCCCAGTATGCCCAGTGCCTCCCAGTATGGCCCACAGCTCCCCTTACAGCCTCCCAGTAACCCCAGGGTGGAATCCCAGTATGCCCAGTAGCTCCCAGTACAGCCCAGAATTCCCAATCTCAGCTCCCAGTAAACCCACTGGCTCCCAGGTGGAATCCCAGTATGCCCAGTAGCTCCCAGTATGGCACACAGCTCCCCATATAGCCTCCCAGTAACCCCAGGAGCTCCCAGAGGGGAATCCCAGTATGCCCAGTGCCTCCCAGTATAGCCTAGAACTCCCATTCTCAGCTCCCTGTGACCCCAATGGCTCCCAGGTGGAATCCCAGTATACCCAGTAGCTCCCAGTATGGGACACAGTTCCCTGTATAGCCTCCCAGTAACCCCAGGGTGGAATCCCAGTATGCCCAGTGCCTCCCAGTATGGCCCACAGCTCCCCTTACAGCCTCCCAGTAACCCCAGGGTGGAATCCTAGTATTCCCAGTGCCTCCCAGTATATCCCAGAACTCCCTATCTCAATTCCCAGTAACCCCAGTGGCTCCCAGGTGGAATCCCAGTATTCCCAGTAGCTCCCAGTATGGCCCACAGACACCTATACAGCTTCCCAGTAATCCCACTGGCTCCCAGATGGAATCCCAGTATGCCCAGTAGCTCCCAGTATTGCCCACAGCTCCCCATACAGCCTCCCAGTAACCCCCGGGTGGAAGCCCAGTATGCCCAGTACCTCCCAGTCTAGCCCAGAGCTCCCAATCTCAACTCCCAGTAATGCCAGTGGCTCCCAGGTGGATTCCCAGAATGCCCAGTACCTCCCAGTATGGCCCAGAGCGCCCCATATAGCTCCCCAGTAACCCCAGGGTGGAATCCCAGTATGCCCAGTAGCTCCCAGTATAACCTAGAACTCCCAATC
Source organism: Anas acuta (assembly GCF_963932015.1). Classification (NCBI taxonomy): domain Eukaryota; kingdom Metazoa; phylum Chordata; class Aves; order Anseriformes; family Anatidae; genus Anas; species Anas acuta. Next base: position 264,042 of record NC_089011.1, on the reverse strand, counting down.
TCAGCTCCCAGTAACCCCAGTGGCTCCCAGGTGGATTCCCAGTATTCCCAGTAGCTCCCAGTATGGCACACAGCTCCCCATATAGCCTCCCAATAACCCCAGGGTGGAATCCCAGTATGCCCAGTGCCTCCCAGTATGGCCCACAGCTCCCCAGTAAACCCAGGGTGGAATCCCAGTATTCCCCGTAGCTCCCAGTATGGCCCACAGATCCCAATCTCATCTCCCAGTAACCCCAGTGGCTCCCAGGTGAAATCCCAGTATTCCCAGAAGCTCCCAGTATAGCCTAGAACTCCCAATCTCAACTCCCAGTAACCCCAGTGGCTCCCAGGTGGAATCCCAGTAAGCCCAGTAGCTCCCAGTATGGCACACAGATCCCCATACAGCCTCCCAGTAACCCCAGGAGCTCCCAAGGGGGAATCCCAGTATCCCCAGTAGCTCCCAGTATAGCCCAGAGCTCCCAATCTCAACTCCCAGTAATGCCAGTGGCTCCCGGGTGGATTCCCAGTATCCCCAGTAGCTCCCAGTATGGCACACAGCTCCCCATATAGCCTCCCAGTAACCCCAGGAGCTCCCAGAGGGGAATCCCAGTATGCCCAGTAGCTCCCAGTATAGCCCAGAGCTCCCAATCTCAGCTCCCAGTAACCCCAGTGGCTCCCAGGTGAAATCCCAGTATCCCCAGTAGCTCCCAGTACAGCCTACAACTCCCAATCTCAACTCCCAGTAATGCCAGTGGCTCCCAGATGGAATCCCAGTATGCCCAGTGCCTCCCAGTATGTCTCACAGCTCCCCGTAGAGCTCCCCAATAACCCCAGGGTGGAATCCCAGTATCCTCAGTAGCTCCCAGTATAGCCCAGAGCTCCCAATCTCAATTCCCAGTAACGCCAGTGGCTCCCAGGTGGAATCCCAGTATGCCCAGTGCCTCCCAGTACAGCCCAGAATTCCCAGTCTCAGCTCTCAGTAACCCCAGTGGCTCCCAGGTGAAATCCCAGTATGCCCAGTAGCTCCCAGTATGGCCCACAGATCCCAGTCTCAGCTCTCAGTAACCCCAGTGGCTCCCAGGTGGAATCCCAGTATGCCCAGTAGCTCCCAGTATGGCCTGCAGCTCCCCATATAGCCTCCCAGTAACCCCAGGAGCTCCCAGAGGGGAATCCCAGTATGCCCAGTGCCTCCCAGTATAGCCTAGAACTCCCAATCTCAGCTCCCAGTGACCCCAGTGGCTCCCAGGTGGAATCCCAGTATACCCAGTAGCTCCCAGTATGGGACACAGCTCCCTGTATAGCCTCCCAGTAACACCAGGGTGGAATCCCAGTATGCCCAGTAGCTCCCAGTATGGCCCACAGATCCCCATACAGTTCCCCAGTAACCCCAGGGTGGAATCCCAGTATGCCCAGTGCCTCCCAGTATAGCCCACAGATCCCAATCTCAGCTCCCAGTAACCCCAGTGGCTCCCAGGTGGAATCCCAGTATCCCCAGTAGCTCCCAGTATGGCACACAGCTCCCTGTATAGCCTCCCAGTAACACCAGGGTGGAATCCCAGTATGCCCAGTGCCTCCCAGTATAGCCTAGAACTCCCAATCTCAGCTCCCAGTAACCCCAGTGGCTCCCAGGTGGAATCCCAGTATGCCCAGTGCCTCCCAGTATGGTCTGCTGATCTCAATACAGCCTCCCAGTAACCCCAGGAGCTCCCAAGGTGGAATCCCAGTATCCCCAGTAGCTCCCAGTACAAACCAGTGCCTCCCAGTAGGGTCTCCCAGTACTCCCAGTGCCCCCCAGTACCACCCAGTACCCCCAGCCCCCCTCCCAGCCCCTCCCAGTGCCCTGAGACACCCTCCCAGTCCCTCCCTGTGCCTCCTCCCAGTGCTCCCAGTACATCCCAGTACAACCCAGTGCCTCCCAGTAAGGTCTCCCAGCACTCCCAGTACCCCCAGTCCCTACCAACACCCCCAGGCCCCCCTCCCAGTCCCTCCCAGTATCCCCACACCCCCTCCCACCCCCCTTCAGCCCCTCTCCCAGCCCCTCCCAGTCCCTCCCAGTGCCACCTCCCAGTGCTCCCAGTACAAACCAGTACAACCCAGTGCCTCCCAATAAGGTCTCCCAGCACTCCCAGTACCCCCCAGTCCCTCCCAACACCCCCAGGCCCCCCTCCCAGTCCCTCCCAGTATCCCCAAAGCCCCTCCCACCCCCTTCCAGCCCCTCTCCCAGCCCCTCCCAGTGCTTTCCAGTGCAAACTAGTGCTCCCAGTACAAACCAGTGCCTCCCGGTAGGGTCTCCCAATGCCTCCCAGTGCCCCCCAGTATCCCCATACCCACTCCCAGTACCCCCATAGCCCCTCCCAACCCCCTTACAGTGCCCCCCAGTGTCCCCAGATCCGTCCCAGTCCCCCCCAGTCCCTCCCAGTGCCCCCTCCCAGTGCTCCCAGTACAACCCAGTGCCTCCCAGTAGAGTCTCCCAGTACAACCCAGTACCCCCAGACCCCCTCCCATCCCCCTCCCAGTCCCTCCCAGTATCCCCACACCCCCTCCCACACCCCTTCAGCCCCTCTCCCAGCCCCTCCCAGTCCCTCCCAGTGCCACCTCCCAGTGCTCCCAGTACAAACCAGTGCCTCCCAGTAGGGTCTCCCAGTACTCCCAGTGTCCCCCAGTACACCCCAATACCCCCATACTCCCTCCCAGTATCCCCACACCCCTTCCCACCCCCCCTCAGCCCCTCTCCCAGCCCCTCCCAGTACCTCCCAGTCCCTCCCAGTACCCGCTCCCAGTGCTCCCAGTACAAACCAGTACAACCCAGTGCCTCCCAGTAAGGTCTCCCAGCACTCCCAGTACTCCCCAGTCCCTCTCAGCACCCCCAGCCCCCCTCCCAGTGCCTCCCAGTATCCACAAACCCCCTCCCACCTCCCCCCAGCCCCCCTCCCAGCCCCTCCCATCCCCTCCCAGTCCCTCCCAGTGCTCCCAGTACAAACCAGTGCCTCCCAGTAGGGTCTCCCAGTACTCCCAGTGCCCCCCAGTACACCCCAATACCCCCATACTCCCTCCCAGTATCCCCAACCCCCCCCCACCTCCCCCCAGCCCCTCTCCCATCCCCTCCCAGTGCCTCCCAGTGCCTCCCAGTCCCTCCCAGTGCCTCCCAGTTACCCACAGGTCACCCGCAGGGTGACGCTGGCGGTGCCCCCCCCCCCGGCGGGGCTGTGGCTGTGACACCGCACGGTGGCTCCGTCGTCCCCCGGGGCCACCACCAGCGTCACCCGGCTGCGGGACAGCTCCCAGTGCTCCCAGTGCTCCCAGTTAGGGCGCGCCTCCGGCCCAGTATCACCAGTAACCGCCCAGTGCGACCACTGGGATTGGGCCCCAGGGCGCTCCGCCTGCCACGGGGCTGCCAGCGGGGTCCCGTCCTAGAGGGGGGGGGGACACCAGTGTGACCAGTATGACCAGTAAGCTCCCAGTGACCTCCCAGTATGACCAGTGACACGTCCCAGTATGACCAATAACCTCCCAGTGCTCCCAGTATAACAGTCCCCAGGGTGCTTGGCCACCCATGGGGCCCCATCCTAGCTCAGGGGACACCAGTATGACCAGTAGCCCCGCCCAGTGCCCTCCCAGTATGAAGAGTAACTTCCCAGTACCCTCCCAGTATGACCAGTGACACGTCCCAGTATGACCAGTAAGCGCCCAGTGCTCCCAGTATAACAGTACCCAGGGCACTTGGCCACCCATGGGGTCCCATCCTAGGTCAGGGGACACCAGTGTGACCAGTAGCCCCGCCCAGTGCCCTCCCAGTATGACCGGTAACCTCCCAGTGACCTCCCAGTATGACCAGTGACACGTCCCAGTATGACCAGTAAGCACCCAGTGCTCCCAGTATAACAGCCCCCAGGGTGCTTGGCCACCCATGGGGTCCCATCCTGGGGACATGGGGACACCAGTGTGACCAGTAGGACCTCCCAGTATAACCAGTGACCTCCCAGTGCCCTCCCAGTGCTCCCAGTGCCTCATCCCAGTACTCCCAGTAACCTCCCAGTGCTCCCAGTATAATAGCCCCCAGGGTGCTTGACCACCCATGGGGTCCCATCCTAGGTCAGGGGACACCAGTATGACCAGTATGACCAGTAGGACCTCCCAGTGACCTCCCAGTATGACCAGTGACCCGTCCCAGTAACTTCCCAGTATGACCAGTAAGCGCCCAGTGCTCCCAGTATAACAGCCCCCAGGGCACTTGGCCACCCATGGGGTCCCATCCTAGGTCAGGGGACACCAGTATGACCAGTAGCCCCTCCCAGTGCCCTCCCAGTATGACCAGTAACCTCCCAGTGCCCTCCCAGTATGACCAGTGACACGTCCCAGTATGACCAGTAAGCACCCAGTGCTCCCAGTATAACAGCCCCCAGGGCGCTTGGCCACCCATGGGGTCCCGTTCTGGGGACATGGGGACACCAGTATGACCAGTAGGACCTCCCAGTATAACCAGTGACCCCTCCCAGTTCCCCATCCCAGTGCTCCCAGTGTTCCCAGTGCTCCCTCCCAGTGCTCCCAGTTCCCCTCCCAGTGCCCCCAGTACCTCTCCCAGTGCCCCCATACCTTGCCCCAGTGCCCCCAGTACCCCTCCCAGTGCTCCCAGTGCTCCCAGTGCCCCTGTACCTCATCCCAGTGCCCCAGTGTTCTCTCCCAGTGCTCCCAGTTCCCCCTCCCAGTGCTCCCAGTACCCCTCCCAGTGCCCCAGTTCCCCCTCCCAGTGCCCCCAGTACCCTTCCCAGTGCTCCCAGTACCCCTCCCAGTCCCCCCAGTTCCCCCTCCCAGTGCTCCCAGTGCCCCCATACCTTGTCCCAGTTCTCCCAGTGCCCCTCCCAGTGCCCCCAGTACCTCTCCCAGTGCCCCCATACCTTGCCCCAGTGCCCCCAGTACCCCTCCCAGTGCTCCCAGTGCTCCCAGTGCCCCTGTACCTCATCCCAGTGCCCCAGTGTTCTCTCCCAGTGCTCCCAGTTCCCCCTCCCAGTGCTCCCAGTACCCCTCCCAGTGCCCCAGTTCCCCCTCCCAGTGCCCCCAGTACCCTTCCCAGTGCCCCCAGTGCCCCCATACCTTGTCCCAGTGCCCCCAGTGCCCCTCCCAGTCCCCCCAGTTCCCCCTCCCAGTGCTCCCAGTACCCCTCCCAGTCCCCCCAGTTCCCCCTCCCAGTGCTCCCAGTACCCCTCCCAGTCCCCCCAGTTCCCCCTCCCAGTGCTCCCAGTACCCCTCCCAGTCCCCCCAGTTCCCCCTCCCAGTGCTCCCAGTGCCCCCATACCTTGTCCCAGTTCTCCCAGTGCCCCTCCCAGTGCCCCCAGTACCCCTCCCAGTGCCCCCAGTTCCCCCTCCCAGTGCTCCCAGTGCCCCCATACCTTGTCCCAGTGTCCCCAGTACCCCTCCCAGTGGCCCCAGTTCCCCCTCCCAGTGTCCCCAGTACCCCTCCCAGTGCTCCCAGTTCCACATCCCAGTGTTCCCAGTGCCCCCATACCTTGTCCCAGTGCTCCCAGTACCCCTCCCAGTGCCCCCAGTTCCCCCTCCCAGTGCCCCAGTGCTCCAAGTGCCCCTCCCAGTGCCCCCAACACCCCTCCCAGTGCCCCAGTTCCCCCTCCCAGTCCCCCCAGTGGCCCTCCCAGTCCCCCCAGTTCCCCCTCCCAGTGCTTCCAGTGCTCCCAGTGCCCCCGTACCTTGTCCCAGTGCAGACTGGGAGGGGGGTTGCCCCCCCGCGCCACGCAGGCCAGCCGCAGCGTGTCCCCCGCCCGCACCTGGGGGGACTCCAGGCCCTCGATGGTGGGCGGCTCCGCCGGAACTGGGAGCACTGGGATCAACTGGGAGGCACTGGGAGAGCCCCAGGGCCCCCCCGGGGAGGGGAGGGGGGGAATGGGGGGGACTGGGGGGGGCTGGGAGGGACTGGGAATGGTCGAGGGCTTCATGGGGAGGGGACTTGGGGGGGTGGAGGGGTACTGGGAGGGACTGGGAGGGACTGGGATCAATTGGGAGGGACTGGGAGAGCCCCAGGGCCCCTCCAGGGAGGGGATGAAGGGGGTTGGGGGGGACTGGGAGGTACTGGGGGGGACTGGGGGGGACTGGGAGGGACTGGAGAGTTCATGGGGAGGGGACTTGGGGGGGTGGAGGGGTACTGGGAGGGACTGGGAGGGACTGGGATCAACTGGGAGGCACTGGGAGAGCCCCAGGGCCTGTACAGGGAGGGGCTGGGGGGGACTGGGCGGGACTGGGAGGGACTGGGAATGGTCAAGGGCTTCATGGGGAGGGGAATTGGGGGGGTGGAAGGGAACTGGGATGTACTGGGAGGTACTGGGAGAGACCGAGGATTCATGGGAATTGGAATGGGGGGGATGGAGGCATACTGGGAGGTACTGGGAGGTACTGGGAGGGGCCAAGGGCTTCATGGGGATGGGAATGGGGGGTGTGGAGGGGTACTGGGAGAGACTGGGAGGGACTGGGAGGAACTGGCAGGGCCAGAGAAATTAATGGGGTTGGGATCAGAAGGGGTGGAGGGGTACTGGGAGGGACTGGGAGGGACTGGGAGGGACTGGGAAAGGTCGAGGGCTTCATGGGGATGGGAATGGTGGGGATGGAGGGGTACTGGGAGGGACTGGGAGGTACTGGGAGGGACTGGGAGGTACTGGGAGGGACTGGGAATGGCCAAGGGCTTCATGAGGATGGGGATTGGGGGGCTGGAGGGGTACTGGGAGGGACTGGGAGGTACTGGGAAGGACTGGGAATGGCCAGGGGAAGGGAACGGAGGGGATGGAGTGGTACTGGGAGCAACTGGGAGGGACTGGGAAGTGCCGAGAACTTGAAGGGGACGGGGCTGGCGGGGCTGGGGGTTACTGGGAGTTCCTGAGGGCATGGCGGGGAGGTACTGGGAGGAACTGGGGGGTTACTGGGAGCACTGGGAGCACTCACAGAGGACGCTGACGGTGATGGCCGCCGCCGCCGGGTCCCCCCCGGCCTCGTTGGAGGCCGAGCAGACGAGGCGCTGCCCGTGAGCCCCCCGCTGCGGAGACACCCTGCAACCCCCCTCAAACTGGGCCAAACTGGGACATACTGGGATGGGTTGGGGGTACTGGGATGGGATGGGGTCTACAGGGCCCCAACGGGAAGTGTTGGGGTGTAGTGGTGGGACTGGGCCAAACTGGGAGGGACTAGGCCTTGCTAGGCCCGACTAGGCCCTACTAGGCCACACTGGGCCAAACTAGGCCAAACTGGGCCATACTGGGATGGACTGGAATGGGCTAGGGGGTACTGGGATGGGATGGGGTCTACTGGGATGGGATGGGGTCTACTGGGCCCCAGCGGGAGGTGTTGGGGTGTAGTGGTGGGACTGGGCCAAACTGGGAGGGACTAGGCCTTGTTAGGCCCGACTAGGCCCTACTAGGCTATACTGGGCCCTACTGGGCCAAACTGGGACATACTGGGCCAAACTGGGATGGACTGGGATGGGCTGGGGGTACTAGGATGGGATGGGGTCTACTGGGCCCCAATGGGAGGTACTGGGGTGTAGTGGTGGGACTGGGGCAGACTGGGAGGGACTGGGGCCTACTAAGTCCAACTAGGCCCTACTAGGCCTGACTAGGCCATACTGGGCCCTACTGGGCCAAACTGGACCAAACTGGGATGGGCTGGGGGTACTAGGATGGGATGGGGTCTACCAGGCCCCAATGGGAGGTGCTGGGGTGTAGTGGGGGAGACTGGGACAAACTGGGAGCGACTAGGGCCTATTAGGTTTGACTAGGTCCAACTAGGCCTGACTAGGCCATACTGGGCCATACTGGGCCATACTGGGACAGGCTGGGACGGGATGGGGTCTACCGGGCCCCAACGGGAGGTGTTGGGGTATAGTGGGGGAGACTGGGGCAAACTGGGAGGGACTAGGGCCTACTAAGTCCAACTAGGCCCTACTAGGTCTGACTAGGTCATACTGGGCCAAACTGGGCCAAACTGGGATGGGCTGGGGGTACTGGGATGGGCTGGGGTCTACTGGGCCCCAACAGGAGGTGCTGGGGTGTAGTGGGGGAGACTGGGGCAAACTGGGAGGGACTAGACCTTGTTAGGCCCAACTAGGCCCTACTAGGCTATACTGGGCCATACTGGGCCAAACTGGGCCAAACTGGGATGGACTGGGATGGGCTAGGGGGTACTGGGATGGGATGGGGTCTACTGGGCCCTAATGGGAGGTGCTGGGGTGTAGTGGTTGGACTGGGCCAGACTGGGAGGGACTAGGCCTTGCTAGGCCCAACTAGGCCCTACTAGGTTATACTGGGCCATACTGGGCCAAACTGGGACGGACTGGGACATACTGGAGTCTACCGGGCCCCAACAGGAGGTGTTGGGGTGTAGTGGTGGGACTGGGCCAAACTGGGAGGGACTAGGGCCTATTAGGTTCGACTAGGCCCTACTAGGCCTGACTAGGTCATACTGGGCCATACTGGGCCAAACTGGGATGGACTGGGATGGGCTAGGGGGTACTGGGATGGGATGGGGTCTACTGGGCCCCAAATGGAGGTGCTGGGGTGTAGTGGTGGGACTGGGACAAACTGGGAGCGACTAGGGCCTATTAGGTTTGACTAGGTCCAACTAGGCCTCACTAGGCCATACTGGGCCATACTGGGCCATACTGGGACGGGCTGGGATGGGATGGGGTCTACTGGGATGGGATGGGGTCTACTGGGATGGGATGGGAGGTGTTGGGGTGTAGTGGGGGAGACTGGGACAAACTGGGAGGGACTAGGGCCTATTAGGTTCGACTAGGTCCTACTAGGCCCTACTGGGCCATACTGGGCCAAACTGGGCCATACTGGGACAGACAGGGATGGGCTAGGGGGTACTGGGATGGGATGGGGTCTACTGGGCCCCAATGGGAGGGTATAGTGGTGGGACTGGGACAAACTGGGAGGGACTAGGCCCTAATGGGTCCAACTAAGCCCTACTGGGTCCCACTGGGCCAAACTGGGCCAAACTGGGATGGGATGGGGTCTACTGGGATGGGATGGGTCTACTGGGCCACAGTGGGAGGTGCTGGGGTGTAGTGGTGGGACTGGGGCAAACTGGGAGGGACTAGGGCCTACTAGGTCCTATTGGGCTGCACTGGGCCTCACTGGGATATACTGGGCCAGACTGGGGTATACTGGGCTGGGCCAGGTCATGTTGGACTGGGATATACTGGGACAGACTGGACAACGATGGCGTACACTGGGCTGGGCCAGACTGGGCCCTACTGGGATATACTGGGCCGAGCTAGGATATACTGGAAGAGACAGGGCCCTTACTGGGCTGTACTGGGATATACTGGGTTTGTACTGGGGTATACTGGGCTACACTGGGATATACTGGGCTGTGCTGAGCCAGATGGGGCCATGCTGCCCTGCCCTCACCAGTACTGGTGTAGAGCAGCCCATACTGGGCCATACTGGGCCGTACTGGACCATAGCAGCCTATTATGGGCCATAATGGTCCATACTGGTCTGTACTGGTTTGTACTGGTCTATACTGGTACTCACCGGACAGTGACCTCGGTGGAGCTCAGTTTGGGGTTGTCGTCGTCCTCGAAGACGCGCGAGGAGACCTCGGGCAGCGGCTCCCCCCCTGCACCCCAAAATTGCCCCAAAATCACCCCAAATCACCCCAAAATCCCTCCCCGGACGCAGCACGTCCAGAAGGCGACAGATTCACCCCCAAATCACCTCCAAATCACCCCAAAGCCACCCAAAATTTCCCCCAAATGGGCCCCACCTCTCCCCCCCTCAAAAAAATCACCACCCAACTGCCCCAAAATCTGCCCAAATGACCCCAAATCCTCCCCGAGGCACTTCTAAAAATGACCATTGAAACTGAGCCCCCCAAATCCCCTAAATCCCCCCAAAATCTCCCCCAACACCCCCAACTCCCCCAAATCCACTCAATCCCACCCAAAATCCCCCCCAACCTCGCCCCACCCCCTCCCAACCTCCCCCAAAAATGTAATTTTCCCAAAATGACCCCAAATGACCCCAAATCCCACAAACCTCCCAAATCCCCCCAAATACCCCAAATCTCCCCCAAATCCCTCCCAAACCTCCCTCAAAACCCCCAAAATCCCCCAACCCTGCCCCAACCCCTCCCACCTCCAAAAAATGTAATTTTCCCCAAAAGACCCCAATCGACCCCAAAATCCCACTGCCCCCTAAATTCCCCAAATCTCCAGAATCCACCCCAAAATCCCCCCAAAACCCCCAAATCCCCCCAAAGTCCCCCCCAGACCCCTCCCCACCCCCTCCCACCCCCCAAAAATTTAAATTTCCCCAAATCCCCCAAAATAACCCCAAATCCCTCAAACCTCCAGAATCCGCCCCAAACCCCCCGAAATCCCCCCAAATCCCCCAAATCCCCCCCAAAATCCCCCCCCAGACCCCTCCCCACCCCCTCCCACCCCCCAAAAAATTCAAATTTCCCCAAATCCCCCCAAATAACCCCAAATCCCCCTTCCCCAAATCCCCCCTAAACCCCTCCCCCGGCTCTAAGCCCCGCCCACAACCCCCAAAGCCCCGCCCCCAAGCCCCCAAGCCCCGCCCCTCTCAGGCCCCGCCCCCCTGGCTAAGCCCCGCCCCTCTCACCCAACGCCAGCAGCAGATTGGCCGGGGCCGCGCCCGTCCCGCCCGGCAGCGCACCTCAAGCTCCGCCCCCTCCCGCCACGGAAGCTCCGCCCCCGGGGGCAGCTCCAGGCTGGGGGGGGCCGGGGGCACTGGGAGGTGGGGGGGGGGATCCCAGTTAGTCCCAGTAACGGCCAGTGTGCTCCCAGTAAGCCCCCAGTGCCTCCCAGTGACCCTCCCAGTATCTACCGGTAACACTCCAGTGGCTACCAGTAACTCCCAGTGCCTCCCAGTAACCCCCCAGTGGCTTCAGGTAACACCCCAGTGACTCCCAGTAACCCTCCAGTGACTCCCAGTAACCCCCCAGTGGCTTCCAGTAACACCCCAGTGACTCCCAGTAATACCCCAGTGCCTCCCAGTCCCCTCCCAGTCCCTCCCAGTGCCCCCCAGTCCCCTCCCAGTCCCTCCCAGTGCTCACCAGTTCCCCCAGTCCCCTCCCAGTCCTTCCCAGTACCTTCCAGCCCCTCCCACTGCCCCTTAGTCTCTCCCAGTTTCTCCCCCAGTGCCTCCCAGTCCCCTCCCAGTCCCTCCCAGTGCCCACCAGTCCCCTCCCAGTCCCCTCCCAGTCCCTCCCAATCCCCTCCCAGCCCCCCCAGTCCCCCCCACACCCCCCTCCCAGTTCCCCCCAGACCCTCCCAGTGCCTCCCAATCCCCTCCCATCCCCTCCCAGTGCCATCCCAGTGCCCCCCAACCCCCTCCCAGTCCTTCCCAGTCCCCCCAGTCCCCCCCAGTGCCCCCCAATCCCCTCCCAGTCCTTCCCAATCCCCTCCCAGCCCCCCCCCCCACCCCCTCCCAGTCCCTCCCAGTCCCTCCCAGTTCCCCTCACCCAGTACTCGGAGCTGGGCGGGCCGGGACCCCCCTGGTTCCGTTGCCGACCCCCACCTGGCACTGGAAGACGTCGTCGTCCTCCAGCCCCACCCCCACGATGCGCAGGTGGTGCTCGCCTGGGGGTGGGGCCAGAGGGGGGGCGGGGCTTCAGGCCACGCCCCCTCCAGGTGGCCACGCCCCCTTTAGCCCCGCCCACTCCCCCGCTTAGCCCCGCCCCCTTTCCCATATATGGACCTTACTTCCAGTTTAACCCCGCCCCTTTCCCCTTCAGCCCCGCCCCCTTTCCATTTAGCCCCGCCCCCTCCCATTTAGCCCCGCCCCTTCCAACTTAGCCCCGCCCCCTCCCTCAAGCCCCGCCCCTTTTCCCCAACTAGCCCCGCCCCCTTTCCAAGAAGGGGGAAACTGGGAGGCACTGGGGGGTTACTGGGAGGCACTGGGGGGTTACTGGGATCCACTGGGGGCTTACTGGGAGCCACTGGGGTGTTACTGGGAGATACTGCGGGGTTACTGGGAGCCACTGGGGTGTTACCGGGAGATACTGGGGGGTTACTGGGAGGCACTGGAGTGTTACTGGGAGATACCGGGGGGTTACTGGGAGGCACTGGGGTGTTACCGGGAGATACTGGGGGGTTACTGTGAGGCACTAGGGTGTTACTGGGAGATACTGGGAGGGTTACTGGGAGGCACTGGGGGGTTACTGGGAGATACTGGTGTGTTACTGGGAGATACTGGGGTGTTACTGGGATCCACTGGGGGCTTACTGGGAGCCACTGGGGTGTTACTGGGAGATACTGGGGAGTAACTGGGAGGCACTGGGGTGTTACCGGGAGATACTGGGGGCTTACTGGGAGCCACTGGGGTGTTACTGGGAGATTCTGGGGGGTTACTGGGAGCCACTGGGGTGTTACCGGGAGATACTGGGAGGGTTACTGAGAGCCACTGGGGTGTTACTGGGAGATACTGGGAGGCTTACTGGGAGGCACTGGGGTGTTACTGGGATCCACTGGGGGCTTACTGGGAGGCACTGGTGTGTTA